>NW_020897703.1:24089533-24373559 GCF_003984885.1 Neopelma chrysocephalum
CCTCCCAAGGTCTGTTGCTGGCTGAAGGTGGCCCTTCTGCCAGAGCTGTGAACACAGCATGGATGCAGACAGGGTTCCTGGAGGATACGTTTAGTTAAGCTCTGTTCTCAGTTTGATCTGATTTAGGTAATGCAGTGATCCAACTATCTTTTTTAAAAATAAATAGTTTTAACTCATACTGTTGCTGTCTAAAGCTGTTATGACCCTTCTGCTGAGCACTTTCAGGGGTGCTGGGAGTGAAACAGTAATGCCAGTATAGAAGATCTGAGATGGTGTCTGGGGTGGGGCCACTACCACCTCAGCAAGTCAAAGGGATAGGAGAAGGGATGACCAGTTTGTGATCATTTTGTGCCCCAACTTCACGCTGAAGAGCTGCTGGAAACAGGCAGGGACTTTTCTTCTATGTGCCCATGCTGGGATTGGATTTGCACAGCTCATTGCATGCACAGATTGAATGCACTATGAGGCTGTGGCAATGCCAGTGAGATGGTGATAATGATGTGGACTAGACACTGCACTGCTCTCCTGTCTCTGGGATGAACTGAGCAGCCCACGCAGCCGAGGCGTTAGGCTGCGACTGCATCAGTGTAGCATGACTACAATAATCCGAACTGCTTAAGTGTTTTCCTTCTAATTCTGTGTTTCTAGTTCCCCAGAGTCTTTCCCAGGCTGACCTTTCACAGGCTTTGTCTTTTGTAAAGCCATAAAGCTGTTTGTTTGTCACTGATCCCTTAGCAGTGTAATGCCTGGTCAAATCAAACCTACCTTTAAAAGTACGGTGGTGAGGTGGGGGAGTCTGAATTTGTGCACGTATGCTGACATTTCTAGCTGTTGAAAATTTGAATTCAATATCATGTTAAAGATGTTGAAGATGCTCCTCTTAATCTTAGAAGAAAGCATCAAGTCTTGAAACATTGTTGTCTTTAAGTATCTGGAATTATACCTGGGTGGGAAGTGCTGCTGGTGAGGAGGAGATGAATAGTTTGGTGGGAGTAAGTACCCAGAGGGAAAAGGATGCACAAAATTCTTTCAGCTCCTGATCCTTCACAAGGTGATTTGTTTTAATTGTAAATTTTTTTTTAAAGCAGAAACGTGGAGATCTGGGCATGGCCTGGTGGCTCTGACCATTATGAGTATTAAGTGAACGTGCAACCAACACAGTTGCAAATTCGTACCTGTGATTGCGGGGAGAAACAGCTGCTTTTGTCATCCTCCCTCCCTGCCAAATTTGGGGATGATTTTCCATCAGATGTCTGCAATGCAGATGGCTACATTATGCAAGGGAATCTGCAGCTGTTGCAGTTTATGCTCTTCTATACCGGTGAAGGAACTGTAAACTGCCTCATGTTAAAACTGAGAGCTACTCTTTTACATGATGCATAAGAAGTCTTTGCATGTTAAAGGCTTCCATGGCAGAAGAGAACATATTTATGTTCTTGCATGGGTGATAAGAAGGCTGGGATTTGTGTGTATCCTTGCCCTGGCTGCAAGGATTGTGTTTCCCCCCCTCCGTGTACATACTCTTGTTTTCATATGTTTCAAAGTTAACAATGGGACACACATAAGAACAGGCTGTTCTGCTGTGTTGCAAGATCACTGCTCCTCTGGGATTAAGAATGGAGATACCAAAGATGTTATCCCCAGGTATTAAATGTTTAGAGAGCAAAGGTGTATCTGAACTTTTTGAGATTTTTTTTCTTTCTTGAAGTTGTCTGTAAATCTTCTGTGAGTGTAGTCTGAACTGCCAGTGGCCTATTTGCTGAAAGCAGGACATGCTTTGTGCTTCAAATTTGTTTTCTCATCAGGCTAATAGAGGTATTTTTGGTATGCAGCTATAGATGGATATAGAGCTGGCATGATACAATAAATAGCTGGTACATGATAACAGTATTCAGGAAGACTGTTGATGACAGAAATGTAATGATTCTTCAAAATCTTTATTTGCAATTTGGTTTACCTCTAGGGTTCTTCATGTCAGAAATTGCTTCTTCACAACTGCCTGGATGTTATCTTTTATCTCTTGCTTGTCACGCACACTTCAGATCCTCAGACAATGTTGTCTTGAAATGAGAGAACATGACCAAAAGCGTGGTGTTTGTTTATGTAGTCCTAAAATGACAGAGAAACAGAGATTTATATCCTTGGGACAGCACTCTGACAGCATATTCAGGATCTTAGCTGGAGCTACTTGACTGATTTTCTGGTTGTCTTCTGCAGGCAAAACTTGGTTTTAGCAATAGAAATACTTGCATTAGTTCACTTCTGAAAACATTTAGACCAACTGTGTGTTGTGAGTCTTTGCCATGGTGCCAAACAGACCATTGTAAACAAATATAGATATTTCCACAGAAGAAAAGTTGCTTGGTACGTTTGTTAGCCTTTCCTATGTCCATTTGCTCCTCACCCTTTCACTTTAGCATTGTTCTCTCCACACGTGGCTTTTGCCTCTGCACTTGCATGTGGTCACACTGGGCAAAGGACAAAGTGCTGAGTGAGTGTTGTCCTATGGCCTATGGTGGGATTTGGGAGGGAAGGGACTTGTCTGCCACATCTGTCCCCAGGGTGATGTGGGGACCTTTGATTGCCCTTGTCTGAGGGTGCAGCTGAGCTAGGCTGTGTGACAGTGACTACACTGAAGGAAGAAGCTGCTTATCTGCCCGTCCCCACAGTGCAAATGAGAAGATTGATTATAAATAAACTGGGATAGCAGAATTCTCTCTTCATTTAGACATCTGTTTTAGAAATGGTTACCCAGGGTGCGTACCAGATGCCCTAGCACTGATTGTTGTAAACTTTGACTTCTTTTTCCTGTCTTGTAACACTTCACCTTTACGCTTAATTCATGGGCTCTTTTTTGTTGGAGCCTTGGGCCTTGCAGCCTGAGGTCCTTTTGTGCAAGAGGAGTAAGATGATATGTGGAGAGGTCAGAGGAGTTGTCCAGAACTGTTCAGTAGAGCCAGGCACTAAATCCTGACTGGTTTTGGGCTGCTATATGGAGAGTAAGTCTGACTTGCACCTCCAGGGCAGCTACTTGTCTTCTGAGAGAAAAGACTGAGGCTGTGAGAGTCCCCTTGGATAAACACCTACAAGTCCCTTGGGTGTTCCCACTAGCCATGACCCCCAGAAGCTCAGAGAATGTCAGTGCTTGGAGTAGGCTCGGGGCATCCTTGGGTTGACTGTTGACTACAACCTTGCTCTTCTCACCTGGGATTGAACGAGTTGCTTCCCTTGCTCAGTCTTTTAGTTTTAATGTCAGTACACACTTAACACGACCGTGCATCTGCTAAAAGCACATCTGTCACGGGTGCCCACTGCAGACCTGTGGGCTTCCTTCCCTGTCCCAGCAGCACACAGGAGCATCTGGGCTAAGGGCCTGGAGGGTTGATGTTGTTTTCCTATTCGTTTTATGAACAGAAAACGTTCAAAACTAGAAGAGCTTAGCACAGAGGGTGCAGCTGCTGCTGAACAACCTAATGTAGTAATCAAAGGAGAGGCAGTGACCTTGGAATTCATTTAAATAACTTTTTCATTTGCCTCAAAAATTTAATGGCAATCGTCACAGGATTATTCAAAGATAGGATAAATAATCATAAAAGAGATTAATTGATTTCCAGTTTGAAGGTTTGACTTCTGATTTGTATCTCTCCCTTTCTGCAATGGTAGGTGGAAGCAGGCTGTAGCACACAATAGCAAAATTCTCATAAAGATGCCCAGGGAAGCATTGTTTATTGTGGGAGAAGCTCTTAAGATTTGTTGTCCCTCTTTCAGGTTCAGTTTTTCCGGGCTGATATATCGTGCTGTCCTCTGTCAGGGGTAGAACAAGCATTACACAATAAAGATTTGAAGACTTCAGTTTTCATTTAAGTGCCTTTTAAAGACCTGATGCTGCTTCCCCTTTATTTTAAGCATGAGTGAGTTAGCTTTGTGGCAGTCAGTAGCGCTGTGTCTGTGTGATGTTCACGAAAGAACCCAGAACAGTGACGTTTCATAGTCTGGGTCTCTTTATCCAAAATATTACTTACATGAATTTCAGATGCTTTGGATAGTTTTTTATTTCCTAGGCAAAGTACATCTGGGTTGTTGTTTTGGTTTTTTTCTTCTCTGCAGAGCTTTGTGAAAAACTCTGGTTGTTTAATGCCTTTGGTTGATCAGATCTGATTAATGGTTGTGGAATATAGTGTAGATTGTGTGGATACCATAGCTGGACCACAGTACAAACCTTGCTGTGGCTGAAGGATACACTGTTTAAAGCCCACCAAGGTGAAGTTAGCCCTGCAGAAAAGTATTGTTTGTACAAATTTGAGCAAGCTAAATTCTGAGAGGTTCCCCGGTATCTGAGCTGGCACTCGAGATGCCCTTTGTTTAGAAGTGAGGAAGAGCACAGAATAAATAAAGTTCCCTGTTCCTAAAAAGAGAAATAAATCAACTTGGACAGGTGTCAAAGAGATCTGTCAGTCCCTTCCACAAAGCCATATGCCTGCAAGTTTTCTGTGGGTGGCAAATAAATCATTTTGCCAGCCACTTTTGTGCTCTTAACCAAGACAAGCAGTGCTGAGACAGTAACTTTTCCTCAGCCTTTTCCAGTTTCTTCCTGAATTCACCTCTGAAGCTGTTGCATCAGGTTCCCGTTATAGTGGCACATGATCACACCACTGTGTAAAACGAAAGCGAAGCTTTCTCCTCCAGCTGAGATCCCCTTGCTCTGCTGCTCCTACCACAGTATTGTTTTTTGCATAAAAGAATGATGTGGGGCTCGTTAGTGCTGTGGACACTGTGCAGATGACCAAGCAGTATGGACTGTAGGTGGTGTTTGAACTGGAGTTTGGTCTGCGATCAACTGCTTGGGTATTTGCTGTAATTCTCAGGTGGGATTTGCAGTTTTTATTAAAATGTACACCCTGTTCTATAAACACGCCCTGAAAGTGTTTCATGGTGTGGTGTTTGGTGCTCTGCCGAGTTCCCTGTTTGCTCTGCTGAAGTTACACCTGGATGTCCTATCACTTCATGGCTCTTTAACTTGTGCTACACAAAACATGCTTGTCTGGCTGAGTTCAGGCTCAGGTTTGTGTCTGCTGGCTTCAACAGTCATCCCATTAGAGGGAAACAAAGCATCTCTGAGATTCAGAGTCCTTGGTTTATTTTCTTTTAGACAGTGGTGTAAAAATAGCCCCAGCTGTGTTCCCTGTACACCTCAGAGATGGCTTTTGCTGGAGCATTGAAACGCATTTCTCACCATATCTTCTGATACAACTTTCAAAAGCTCAGCAAAGTCTGGGCTTTCAAGTGCCCGTTCCAACAATAATAGCTAAGGAAAGCAAGCTGGCTGCTGCTGCAAACAAGAGGGAGAAGTGCAACGAGGCATTGCATTGGGATTACAGTGCACTGGGCAGGCGAGTGCGGTGTCAGGGCCGTGCCAGGCGCCTTGTTACAGCTCACTGCATCTCTGTCTGCTGGAGGAGCCGGCCCTCGCCCTGCCCAGCTGTCTGTCTTGCCCACTCAGTCCGTGTGCAGTGTCCCTGCAGGGGCTGTGGTGGTGCTTGTCCCTTGGCCCCTGAGGGTGATGAAGGGGCTGCCACCAAGGCCCAGCATTGCGCTGGAGGTGCAACGTCACAGCTCAGCAGGAGCTCCACCTGGTCCTGAAAGTTCAGCTTGCCTGGAAGCAACTGCACTGGCTGAAAGCAGTTTAATTTACACCCAAATAATTTATTTTAAGTCTGCTTTTCTCACCCATGCATTCATTTTACTTTATTGTGATGTCAGCACTTAGCAGTGAAGTAATGGCAGATCTCTGGAGAACTTCGTGCAAGCGAGAAAGCACCATTATCTCGGTTTTACAGGCCCTGCTTATGTTGGGAACATATGTGGTGGTGTAATTACACTGATGTGATTAAATCAGTGCAAGTCCTTGCTAAAGGGACATGCTGCACCACTGTAAAATGGGGCTTATTATCAGTGCAGTTAAATTCAAATTACATTGCTCTGTTAAGCTGTGCTAGTGTAAGCCTCTGCTGAAAGTCACAAAGTCACGTGAGGAGCTGTGTTGTTTCTTTTTAAAGCAGATAAAGATTTGGAAACTGAAATGGGTGAGGTTGTGCCTTGCCCAAGAGCATGCCAGAAGCAATGGGCTTGACAAATTTCTGTAAGGAGAGAGGTGTGGGTGTGAAATTAGGGGGTTTATTGTTATTTTTAATTGATTAAATTCTTTGTTTAAACTACTGTGGCCATTTTGGAAAAGATCCTAAATCATACTAAGGCTTTACAAATAAAGTAAGTAAAATGCATACAGAATTCTTGTAAATCTCTACCACATGGTTTTGGATTTTGATAATGGCTAGATGGGTCAATGAATAACCATGGTGTATACAACTTAATTGGATTTTTTTTTTTTGGCAGGGTGTGGACACTGTAAGAAAATGAAGCCAGAATATGAAAAGGCTGCAGAGTTTCTTCATGTAGCCAGTGACGTAAGCTAATTTCCTTTATTATATCCTTCAAATAATCAGTAATAAATAACTGGAGTAATAAAAGTGACTTTTCTCCCTACAACAAATTCAGCTGTTCTCATCCTCCCACAGGACCTTTCAAAATGTGCTTCCAAAGTACAGTCTCATCGCTAATGCATGAACCCTGCCAAAGTCTGAGAAAGAACATTCTGTCTTGAATGAAAACAAAATAGAAAAATGTTTATGTATTGTGCTGTAGGCCTTATACATAATATGATCAAATCCAAAAATGGATTTTTTCCCCCTTACTTAAAGGCATTGAATATGAAGAAACATAGGCTTTTATTTATGAATTAGATTTGGAAAAAAACAAAAGGGGTTGATGCCTCTTTCAAATACCCTGTTTTTATGGTTGCATCACTCCATTAGTTTCATTTTAAGTGTTCCATCAGCTTGGCTGGAGAAGAGAGATCCAATAGTACAAGTATTAGTGTTATTGATTCAGTCTCATGCTGTGTACGCCATGCAAGAGGAGAAATGCAATTAGTCTCCCACATTTAAGCATCTTCAATGGAGACATCCAGAGTCCCTTTGTAGTTGTCAGAGAAGGAGGAGATGAGAAAAGCGAAGATCCGATGAATCACACTGTACAAGTGCCTGCTCTCCTTTTACTCTAAAGGTGGTCCTTGCAAAGATGCCCACAAGTTAGAAAAATGTGGATTTGCCTTGAAGTAAACTTGTCTTTCATAGTGCTTGTTTCTTCTCGGCGAAATTTGGAATTGTGGGAGGAAATGCAATTCCTGGGAACAGCCCTTAAGCATTATAAAGTGAATTATATACAGAGAATCCTGTCAGAAATGGTAGGAGAACAGGTGACATGTAGTCCATAAGATGTCCCTTTCTGGTTTTGCATCAGTCCTCTGTGTCTTTCTGTCAGTCTGTGCTGAGTCCCTGAGACAGCGAAGGCACCTAAATCATGAGTGATTGCCCCCAAGCCCACTGTGTCCTGCCAGAGGGGGTGTGTATGTGGTTGGGATTTACAGTGAGTGATCTCTGTTTTAGAGCCCAGGTGTCCTTGCAGCAGTTGATGCTACAGTCAACAAGGCGCTGGCAGAAAGATTCCACATCTCAGGGTTTCCTACTTTGAAGTATTTTAAGGATGGAGAGGAGAAATATACTCTGCCACACCTCAGAACAAAGAAGAAGATCATTGACTGGCTGCAAAAGTAAGTTTTGAGGGTTTTGAGATGGTATTCGGGTTCCTGGTTAGTGACTCCTGCAGACTGCTTTGGTGAGGGCTAAGCCTAGCTTTATCCACTGCCTAAATCCCTTGCTAACAAAACTAGACTGAACTCCCAGTATTCAGACACATAGAAACATGTATGTTAATTGTGGTCTCCATAATAAAACACATAATAAAAGACATCCTTTATTTGCTGTGGGTTTTTTCATAGTTGTCCCAGTGTTTCTTTCCCAAAATATTTTTCAAATATACCTTAAGCCTCTCACCAGAGGGGGAATAGCAATGGCTCTGAAAAATAAATAGAACATTTGTTGTTCCCTCTTTATAAAAAGCAGCAGATTTCACTGTTAGTAACTGAATTTCTACAGTCGTACTTTTATCTTTCCAGCATTTCAGGGCCAATGCCTAGAATTCCATCTATGTAGGGCTGAAGGAAAGCCAGTGAGACCAACAAAAACAGACCTTTGACTGCACTAACCAGCTTTTCTTGGGTGGTGTGCTGAAGTGTGCAGAATTAAGTTTGATATGAAAATTATGACAATGGTTTCATTTCAAAGTAAATTGTTGGTACAATTCTCACTTAAAGTATGCATTATATATGCATATATGTAAAAGTATGCATATATATATATAAAAAATATGCATTTTCTTTAGGTACTGTAAGCCTAATGTATTCTCTGCATTATTCAAGGGGAGAAAAACCTGGCAGAGTTTTGTGAAGTTTTTTAATCATTTAACTGTTAATGCAGTTGGCATGAGGAATGTGATATTAACTTTTCCCCTCTTATTTGGTGGGGAGTGGGTTGTGTGAAGTTTTTTGGTTTGGCTTTTTATTCTTTTCTTTTTATGTTACATCTCTGACTGCTTCAAATCACATAATAGATATAGTCTGGCAGCATCTTTGTAGCATGTTGAGAAGCTTTATCTGTATTTTACATTTAGACACGGTACTCCCTTGGCCTCCCTGCACATGCAGGCTCCAGGCTGCTGTATCCATTTTGGATGTTGTCACTGTCCTTGTTTCACCAGTTTGCTCAAGTGTTTTGAGCTCTGTGTAATTTGTATTGAGTTAAACAGTCAGATTGATGCTGCCTGCACATACTGGCAGGTGAATAAGCAACAAGGAAGAGGGAAGGGGTGTTGATCACTTCTGGATCCTACTGTTCCTCTGGAATACTTTTGCTTGCAGCCTCAGGTAGTCAGCAGTACAGGTGAAGCTCAGACAACTTATCTCCTACTCGTTGCTCCTGGATGTTCTCCCAACTAGAGATGCAATAGAATAACATCCTTGTTTTCTGACCAGGGATAGAATTGTCACAGCTGCAATGAAGCTGGTGGAGATACAGATGCATCTGGGGTGTAGGCTGGAGATAAAAGTACAGCTTGTTCCCCTGTCCCAGTGGGTGGTCCAGTCACAACCATGGAGGTTTTGGCTCTGGTTCCTCTCTGGTGACTGTGCTGCCACACTTATAAGCTGGGTAGCTTATTTCAGGTCAGCATGGAAAAGTTTGTGTGATAATAAGTCACCCTTCTGTAACTGTAATCAGTGGTAGCTCACACCGACTGTTCGTGTGAAAATTAGGACTACCTCTCCTAATTCTTTAACAACTGGAAAATCAGTATCGATGGAAATAGGATGGATGTCCACCAAATGACCTTGAGTAGGACTTTAAAAATTGAGGTTTTTTCCACTTGGTTTTTATGTATCTGATATAACTTAAAATGGTGTCATTCAAAGTGACAGGAAAGTCTGAAAAGCTAATTTATTACCAAGGCGACATATGAAGGTCTTTATACCGTGGCACCATTCTGATGATTTTATATAAGTAATCACTATTTAAGATACAGCAGGAGTGAATTTAATGAGTCTCAGAGAAGTATGTGAGCTGGTGAATAGCAGAAGTTTTGTTAGAGGCGCTCTAGGTGTGCAGGATTGCTCTGATCTAGCCAGTATGTGCAGTCGTAATTGAAACCTGACATTCTCTTTATCAAGGTAAAATATTCCAGTTCAGTCACCCCCAGTCTTCCAAGTGGAACGATGCTGATTATTGCATCCTGGCTTTAATATCATATGTATTCAATAGAAGGTCATGAAATTCTTTATAGAAGTTTGCATGATAGTGATAAACAGTACAAAAAGGATGTTTGAATGGAAAATGCTGTTCTATATCGGTTGCCTTTTGATTCCACCTGCTTGCTGTTCTTCTCAATTTATACCTATGGGTGACACAGTGATACTAGAGCAATGTTTTTTCCACCCAGATGTTGGATGCAACATAGGAAATCTTTATTCTGCATTTCTACTCATATGCCTGAGTACAGTCACTTAAATTATATTTTTATTGAGTTCCAGAAATTAACTTACGTCTTTTTTGCTGTTATCTGGTGTTGAAAATACTGAGCATGTTTTTCTACTGCACTTACACCCTGAAGGATTTTTGTACCTCGGTTGCCTCATGGTAGTTATGACCAGGACGATGCTGCTCCTTTTCCCGCTTCCAGAAACATTTTCAAAACAATCTGATTGTCTTTCTTTTCTAGTCCTGAAGCACCACCTCCACCTGAGCCTGCATGGGAAGAAAAACAGACTAGTGTTGTCCACCTTGCTGGTGAAGACTTCAGGGAGTCCTTGAAGAAGAAGAAGCACACCCTTGTCATGTTCTATGCACCATGTGAGTAAAAACCTCTCTGCATGGATGGGTTTTATAAGCCCTACAGTTTATGAAATCCTGAATTAATTCCCTCACTGTCCCCAGACTTTTAAGGGTAAAGACCTGATTCTGAATATAAGTGCATGGGAACATCATTGTATCTTTATAAATGGAAACAAAACAGTTTATAGTGGTTATTTAAAGAGTTATTGAGTTATTGCATTAATGCAGACACCAAAGCAGGCCGCAGTACAACAACAAAACAGATTTATTTTTCTCTGCTGCATTTTATGGTCCATATAACAAAATGTGTTCCTTTATAGTAGCACAATAGACATGGAGAGCCTGACTCATTAGTGCAGCACTTCAGTAATGAAATCGATACAGTGGTGTAGGAGAACAAATTTTGATAGAATAAATTTTGTCTGTAATAAATCTACATTTAAGTCTCCACTGGGATAGCTCCCTTCTCCCAGATTGGTTTGTGTGCATTACACACACACTTTCTTTTTGAAACTCATGAGAATATTTCTAGATAAGTTTTGAATCAGGCTCTTTATAAATAAGGTAAAATGGAGGGGCCTCTTCTGTTTTCCTGTGCCATCCCAGAGACAGGCAGACTATGCACAAGTTCTTAATTTTTGAGGGGTTTAGCAAATGGAAAAGATATTCCAGGCATTTAATATTATATAGAATTAACTTGCCTTTATAGCACCATGGCTCAGCCCTCTAGATGCTAAAAAATTTCTTCCCTGTGACATGGCCAGCAATTAATGGATAACCTTCAGATAAACAGTTACTAACTTGTTCCCATTAAACTGAAGGTATTTTCCATAAAGAGAGAAAAAGGTCCTTAATGTTTAATCAGGCAGCCCCTTATTTTGCTTTTCTGTTAGAGAATTAAACATGAATGCTCTGGGGCTCCCATGAAGGGATGTGGGAGAAAGGAGGGGTGCAATTCAGAAGGGAGATTTCTGGAAGGTTGTAAAAGAAAAAGGAAGGGGATGTAATCCCTTCTCAACTCCAGTTCCCACCACCTATTGACTAAAATTTGCCCATGTGCCAGGAATTTCTGATTCATGGATCTCAGCTGGTTAAGAGGAGCAAGTTGTAATTTTAAAATCAAATGATTGCACACAAAGTGGTAAGATTTAGAAGTTCACTGTTTCTTGAGTTCTCTTTACCTGATCAGTGACTTTCTGTGGAAGAGAGATTTATTTCCCTTTTGGTTTTTAGCAGCATCTTTTTAAGGCATTTAAATTCTTGGTCTTCTTTTAAGGCCATGTTTAAAGCAGAGACACTATGTGCAATGAGTGTAAAGCTCCCAGGGTTGAAAGCATGAGGCAGCTTGTCTGGTGGGCTAATTGTTTGCAGTTTGACTTCTACCCTTACTTCAGAAGGGGTGAGTAAAGATCAGCCTGGCCCTGGCTATATGAACAGGCTGTAAAAGCAAGGCTTGCATGTTGTAAAACTGTTGGGCCTTTGAGGCTGCCCTTCAGACACGTTTTTGCACTGGTTTTGACGCAGTGCTGCATGAGACCACCTCTATACAGGACAGAAAGGTGTTAACTGGTACCACTTCTGGCCTTCCCCTGACTCCTAGGACTGTCAGGGCTGCTGTTGTGGTGTCAGTATGTGGGTCATGCACAGTTTCTGATTTGTCAGATTTGTTCTCTCTAAATGTGGAAGTGTCTGTGAGCAAAGCAGAAAGCAGGCACATGCAGGGAGGGCAACAAACCTGCACTTTGTTGGGTGCAGGGGAAAGTAGCAGATGAATATTTTAAATCTCTGGTTTCTGTGAAATAATCATTAATGCAATAGAATGGTACAAATCATTCTGGTTTTTCAGCTTTTCTGCAGTGATAATGTGCCTCCTGCTAAATCTGATAGATTAGCTTTTGTTTACTGTTCTCTCAATCTTGAGACCTCTTGGAGCTTACGTTGTCAATTAGTCTTAACTTGCTTCTTTTAGTGCTGAAGGAACATTGCTAAAATTGCAAGACCCCATTATCTCAAATAATTTTCTTTTTCTATTCAGATCTTAGGTCAGGGCAGACTCACAGTATGCTACTCCATTCACTTGTGACTCTGTGGCAGTATTTGTTACACTTACACATATGCTGAGATATTTTAAGATTGGGGGTGTGTGTATACATGCATATATAAAATATGTTTATATATAAATATTTATGCTAAGAAATGTATCTCTCATCTGTCATTAGAATTTAAAGTAGAAAGTTGAATATTTTGGCCTTTGTCAGACTTTCAGCTAGAGTGGCAAACCTTTAGGCAAAGGCCACAGATATATATCTTAGATGCAAAATAAAATGAGATCTGGCTTTTCTCTGGCAGCTTCCAGTCCACATTGCTTAATATGTATAGGAGAACCATCAATCTGCTGCAGTACCGATAACTCTGGACTGAGCTGAGCGGTGCTTTAATGGTACTGAACTGTGCTTCACAGTGATTTAGCTCTGGAAGAGAAGACTGCTATATCCACATGGAAAAGATAGGGAACTCATTACTCCATCAACCTGAATATGGTTGAAGCTTAAAGGTTATTCCTGATGCCTGTGGAATATTTTAAGGACTGAGAATCGGAATCAAAACTCTTGAAATTAATGGGGAAAAAAATCCACTCCTGTGGACTTGACACCCACAGAGAGTCCTGCTCTTGATTTCACATTCCTATTCCTCTCTGGTGGCACCTGTGTGCCCAGTAATGACTGATTTGTCGAGGCAGGATTAGTAGGGATGGGTCCCCAATATTGATTTGGGACAAAAGTGCCAGCTGGAGAAAACTTGTGCCATTAACTGCCTTGGACGTGATCTTAATCTAAATGTCCATTGTGTGGGTCTGTACCATGCCCCCATTGCACACAGGCTGGGGCTGTGGGTTGGCACTTGTTAGAGCTACTCAGGGCTAGCACTTGGAGCAGGCTGCTGGCATCTGTGCTGCACAGCACCTGGCCCAGCAATTCTCTGGACCCCTGTGGGGCTTTTGTGGTCCTAAGATGTAATTGTCATCCCAGTCACGTACCTTTGAGTTCAAAATGCCTAAAAAAGAGGAGGACAATGATACCATCTGTAAAACTGAAGCATGAAGCCACAGGTGTGTATTACATCCTGGGGAATGCTGTGAGGGATTTGAGGAGTGTTTGAAAGCAGTAGGTTTATTACACCAGCATTTGAGAGACCTTTATGGAATGTTTGTGTGCTTGTATTCTCTCCATGGACCAGCTCTTAAAGTTCTGGATACCATCAACTACTCCAGGTTTCACTTGACTTTGTCCAGAAATGGGGGGAGACAACTATTCTGAGTATGGTTTGGTATGCACACATAGCCTGGTACATGGATGATCAGGATTTGGGAAGCTGTGGACCATATCAGGAAGTGAGCCAAGTGGACAAGAACAGATCCAACCTAGTTAGACTGCAGGGCTGAACCAGTCACAGCCAGAAGTTCATTAGGTGCTTGTCTGTGCTCTACATCCAGAGCTTGTTTGAGGACTCACAGCATTAAAGCCTGGAATCCTGGGATGACGAGTTTGCATCGTTGCCTCTACTGGGATCAGCGCACTGACTTTTCTTCCTTCTTTCCCTTACATCCTCACTGTTCATACAGCTTATCCGAAGGTGCTTTATCTGCATTTTTACTTTCATATACTCTTTCCACTCCGTTATCCCAGATAATTGAGATTTGACTTTGTCAATGCATTAAATTTTAACCTTCTATTATAGCACTGAAAACTGCAAAATAGAAGCAGTTGGTTGTGATTAGTTGTCAGAATCACAAAGGGTAACAAAGTTCCGGTAAATAACATGTCTTCACAGTTGGAGATGTTTTTGCTGCATTACTCAAGCTGAAATTAAGGGACAAAAAGAATGATTGAAGCTACATGAGCATTTTTGAATGAACTGGGGAAATGCAGATAGTTCTTTGTGAGTGTACTGTTTTTTTAACCCAAACTTCTGTGTGGAGAAGCCCTTGGAATCCTCCATGGAATTTCTTGTCAAGCCAATGCCAAGATCCATACCAAATTAATGATGATCCCATTATCTAAATGAAAACTCTCATGGTTCCCTCTTCCACCTTGTTCATCCCTAGGATTTAATATACCTTTTTGATGTCATACTTTGGTCACGTGACCATCAAGCCTTAGCTAAACGCTCCCTCAAATTTTTGCTGGGTCTTTTCGGCTGTTGTAGAAGCAATTCAGAGCCAGGGATGCAGACTCCATAGCTGGATATCCTCAGTTGCATTAGACAGAGCTTCACCACCAGGTCAAGGCAGCTGATCCTTCCCCTCTACTCAGCACTGGTGAGACACAGTTGGATTGCTGTGTCCAGTTCTGGGCTCCCCAGTACAGGAGGAACACTGACATACTGGAGTAAATCCAGGGAAGGGCCACGATGGTGATTAAGGGTCTGGAGCATCTGACATATGTGAGGAGAAGCTGAGAGAGCTGGAACTATTCAACCTGAAGAAGAGGAGACTTGGGAGGAGCTTACCAGTGTGCATTAAGTACCTAATGTGGGGGGTAAGAAGAGAGAACCAGACTCTTCTCTGCAGTGCCCAGGGACAGGACAAGAGGCAATAGGCACAAATTGAAACACAGGAAAGTTCGCTAAAACATTTAATGGAAGTGGTGGGGTTTTTGCTGTGGTGGTGGTTGAACACCGGAATAGATTGACCCAAGAGTCTCCATCCTTGGAGATATTTAAAAGCCAACTGGACACAGTGCTTCTTATCAAGTTCTGATTTTCTCCAAATAAGAAAGGCTTACTAACACCAGCTACTAATTCTTGCACAGAAACAGAAGATGTCCACTTGTGAATTATGAGAGGCCAACACATGAAAACACATTCATGTTGTTTTTTGGTTGAGATTGCTGCTTCCAAAGAAACTACAAATAAATCAACTGTGTCGAAAGGAATTATATATAATAGATCAGTCATTAACAGGTCCATATAGTGGGGAGAGGGCATTCTCTTTTGAGATCAGTCACTTGGCACTGAGCAAGTTTATTCAGTGTCTACTTTTGTCAAAGCACAAGTTAGTAAGCATTCTTAAAAAATAAAGACTTTCAGCAGCAATGGGAAGTAGTAGAGGGAAAATGCTACCTTTTAATGGTTTGTAAGGGTGGCAGTTGACAATGTTATTAACTTGCCAAATGGCCTCAGTTTGTGGGACTCAACAGGGTTCACAAGAATGGGTATTTTTAATAAATACTTTGCTGTGATCTGATTTCCGGTTCTGTGTTCAGCAGTGAAACTTTCACTTTACTGCAAATTATTTTCATCAGGTGGAAAAGGTTATTTTCTGGTGAAGCCTGACCCACAGGGGTTACCCAGAGAACACCCGGAAATAAACCATCTTGAGGATGATTTTAATGAGGTATTTTTGTATTGAGCAAGTGACTGTACTGCTGCGAGGGATGTGCAATTAAAAGACATCAGCCTCCTTGACTCTTCACTTAAACTTTATTGTAGGGTTTTTCTTTCAGGGCTGGAAGAAGTGAATGAAGGTGCCTAATCTGTGTTGCACCTGATAAAATCCCAGAAGACTTTGAGATGGTGTTTGAGGCATTAAAAGGCTGTGTGTTGTTCTAAGCTGTTTGTGGGGAGATGGTACATGGGTATTGACAAAGAGAGTCAAGCAGGATTATTTGACGTCGTTGCTGTCTGATGGGTCATCTCCTGGCCATCAGTAAGAAGTGAGAAATCAAATAGGGATTTCTTCAGCAGTAAGAAATCAGATAGGGATCTGACTAAGTCAGTCCTACCCATCCCTGTGTGTTTCATTAGTGCTGCATAAAATGTTGAGAGCTAAAGCAAACCTGCATTAATTTTACCCACAGACATTGTTGAAAATATTAACCATTCTGTCTCCTCGTACGCGGTACATGTCAAGGAATATACAACAACAAAAAACACTTGGCTGAGAGTCCTTGACAGAGTGGGTCTCACTGTGTGCACAGAGAGTGCACATGGTGTTTTGGTTATTAATGCTGACAGCCAGGAGGGCCAGTGTGCTCCTCCAGCCCTGGGACCCAAGCTGTCATCAAAAGCTGTTCTGGAAGAAGCAGTAAAGTTTCCTTTTCATCCCTCCTATTTTTTGAAGTAAGCTCAGAGAAAGCTGGTTGCACCATATCTCAGCCTTTGCATAGGCAGTTTTGGTGAGATAATGCTGTGTTTTGGCTAAGCTGCACTGCTGTAGCAAAACGTGGCAAATTTGACTGGCTGTGAGGCCTCAGCCAGTGGCTGCTGGGCCTGAGATGAGCAGTTGGGTCTCTGCTGGGTCACTCAGCAGACCTGGGTGGCATAGTTGTGTGTGAAGTGTGCGCAGAGGGGGAGAACATACTGGACAGCTGAGTTAATGAGTCCAGACATGCAGAGCAAAGCAGCAGCACAGTTGAATTCAGTGTCTCACGATGGCCTCGGATCGGCTCCCACCAAGAGGTTTTCCTGTCACTTGCAAGCACATCTTGTTAAGTTTTCATTAGCAGGCTGTATCAAAGAGCCTGAACAAAATGTGTGTGTTTGTAAATGAAGCTTAAGCTATCAAAAAATTATTAAAAACATGCTGAACAGAAAGAATCCCTTTCAAGGCAAAAACCCTTGCAGGAAGGATTTTCTGGTTGTTGGTTGAGGCAGAGGCGAGGTCTGGACCCTCTGATAATGAGACTTTAAATCCTGCGTGGGCTGGCACTGCAGAATTTTGATATGTTAGCTCTGCCACTAACTGCTTTCTCTCCTACATTAGTGGTGCTCTTGCTACAGGCACACGTTTTTGAGGTGTGTTCCTGTCAGTGTAAATAGTGCTGATGCCACAGAGCCCCTTAACAGGCTGGGTTTGATAAAGGATGAATTTTATGGAGTGGTCTCTGCAATCAGGCTGGCAGAACTGCTCTTAGCCCTAGCATTTGTGTCGAGGATAATAATTAGTGCTCAGGGAACAATTTAAACTGCTCTCAGAAGCTGAGGCACTTCCCCAGCCTGTGGGTAGTGGTGATGGAAGTGCTCAGAAGTGGCTGTCGTGGAGCTGTAGTGTTGAACTAAAATTTGTCGGGGTGATCCAGCTCCTCTTGTTTTGTAACCCTAAAATGTTGCAGCTGTGTGATTTGGTGTGCAGAATATTACCTGTATATGAACAGTTCAGGACTGTGAGAAGGGAAGAGGAGGGAAGGGTGTGCTCTTGCCCTGTGAAATTCTCTCCCACAGACACTCAGCTATTGTTGGTGCAATGTCACATAAAGTCTCTGTGGGTACGTTAGGAGACATTTAACTGTGAATATGCCACCCAGCTTTATGCACTGTCATGAAACCCATTTCCCCTAAGAAACATGCTTTTCCTGGTGATGTGTAACATTGTCATTACAGGGGCTGCTTTTGAGCCTCTGTTAGCGCAGATGAAATTCCACAGTGCTCTGCCAACTGTTGCTATCTCTGCAGTGTATCTTCTGTTACCAGTTTTGTCCACTGGCATGTTAGATGGAAAAATTATTTCATTTACTCTCTAACTGTATTTGCAGTTAACCAAGGCTGATGCTGCTGCTACCAACTTCGTTTGAGCTGCATAGGCCAGTGACACATAGAAAATGCAGCTCTGCTGGAACTGAAGCTCAACTTTGTTCTGGGTGTAACTGTTGCTCTTTAACCCTTTATTTCCACAAGTGACTTGCTATATAACTTTCCATCTTAAAGGATTGCTTGTTGCCAAATGCTGAGTGCTCTAATATCATTTGTAATTCACTGCAGTCAGTCATATCCTTGCTTTTCATAATGTATAAAACAGTCCTGGAGTTTGGGGCTGAGTCTTTTTCCTGTCCTCACTTTGCAGTTTGGCCTGTTCTGATGACTTTGTTGCTGCTGTTGCAATTGCTCATGTCTAAGGCTTTGGTTTGTAAAGATTTGGGTCTGTATCCCTCCTCTCATCTGATACCTAGTGCTACAAAATAAGAGTTCAGATAGCTTAGAAAAAAAAACAAAACCCAACAGCAGGCTGTGAAATTGGTAGTAGTTTGCCTGTTGTTAAGAGCAGCAAGACAAGCTATGTTTGACCCGATGCTTAACTGAAAACCTCATAACCTTTTTCAAATCAAAGGACAAATCCCTCTCATTCAATTACTAATATCATGTGTCTTGGAAATATTAAGCTTTGGTGTCAGATCATGTCACAAAGTGAACTTTGGGTCCAGATAGTCAACTAAAAGGACCTCCAGTTCTCTACTGGTAGAACAAAAGAGAATTAACCTTTCAGTAATATCTCCAAATGCCTTTCTCAAATCTGCCTGTGGATTCAATAACTTCTGTAGCCACACGAATTGCATTGGTTTAAGCAGTATACCCATTTTCAACTCTTATCTATGCAATTACTGTCTGTGGCCTGTCTCTCCTTGATTGACCAACTAATATTCTTGTTTTAATTCTAGTTAATCGCTTGGAACTCTTGAAGTGGAAACAGGCTTTGCTTTACTCCGCGGTCTACGAGCTCCCGGGTTTGCTTTGATAGCTGTGCAATGTGCTGCTTTCACTTGCTTAGAATTGCACTCATTTAAAAACCAATAAGGGAGGGCACTATCTACCCCTGTTATTTAGACAGTGATGATTTCAAGCAGAGATGGGGAATTGGAAAGTCATTCTCTGCTCTGCACTTTGCACGCTGAGGGCTCCATCCTGCCACGTGCTGGGCCCTCCGAGGCCCTGGTGGTTTTGTAGCTGAACAAATGGAGTCAGCACCTTGCAGCCCTGCTCCCTGTCAAGCAGGATTGTGAACCCTGAGAGTCACTTAACCTCTTCCTGACTCCATTTAACCTTGGATGTAATGACAGACGGGGATAATCACGTCTGTCTCTCTTAGGGGCAATTTGAAGTATAATTAATTGATATTAGTTAAAGCATTTGAGATCACCCGTTGAGAGGTACTAAAGGAAGCCGGGGGCTGAGGGGGGAGCAGAGCCCTTTCTCATGCTGAGGGCAGAGCACAGACAGCACAAATGCCACTGTCTCACAAATCACTGGGCTTTCAGATCCCTTCTAAGGAGTTGGCCAGGACTTTGTTATGAAAATACTGACAGCTTAAGTTAGAGTATTTGATATGAAAACAGTCTATATTAAAATGTGTGCATGTTTAAACAGTCTCTTTGAAAAAAAAACTCATGTAAAATATATGCACACCAGTTTGTTACTTTATTTATCAAGATTTTATTAGGTACATGATGCTAAAAGTGCACACAGAAACAACACGGGTAGGGTCATACATTGTTATGCATTAATGATGGGCAGAAAGTTCAAGGTAGTGCTTTCTGAAGTCCAGATGCCTGATCTGCACTGCTGTGGAGCCATTTCAGTTGGGATGCTCAGGTCAGGGTTGGCAGGGGCCGCCATCCTCGCCTGACCATGGGGCAGTGCTGGCATTCTGCTCGGAGGCAGTGACATAAGGACAGCCAAAACATGTCACTTCTGTAGCAGTTTCAGCTCAGCCATGCAAGTCAAGGACAGCTGCCCTCTGATCAGGTAGAGAACCACTGTGTGAAAGCGTCTCTTTCAGAAAACCATTTCCTTTCAGACTAAAAATCACTGGTGATGGGGAATGTGAATTTCCTGTCTGATTTTGACTGGCTTCAGCAGGCAGCCAGCTCTGGAGACTGCTTAGCCTTTGGCACCCAGCTTGAATAGCTTGTTAAAATGAAAATTAGAGACTGACTTTTCTCGATTTTTATAATTTCTTAATCTTTGGATTTAAGCTGTTGACACACTGAGCTTCCTGACACTCTTTGCCATGAAACACGTCTTTCAGTCCTGTTGTTTTTCTTACGGGTCTTCTCAGCCCCCCGCAGTTTGAACTCATTCTTGATTTGTGCACCCAGAACTGCAAACAGCACTTTGGAGGTGCCAGGCAGAGAGGCCGTCTCCACACCTACTTAGTATTTTAATTTATATATTCGGTGAAGCTCCTTTTGACAACTGCATCATTTTCTTTCAAAGCTATATTGCTAGCATTGTTTGGATTTCTTTCGGTTCTAATACATTTAAAGCCCCTTATATACTTAAAACATCATTATTACCTCTGCTGACTGTAGATACTGCTTTGATGTCCGTTTGCTTCCTTTATCTATTTTGTACAAATTGTTAGCTTTTGATTTATATTCATTAAAAACAGCTTCACCTTTCTTCTATGTGCTATGCTAATACAGCTTCCACTCTTCTAAGGAAACTGAATTAACCTTGTACTGTTCAGCTGTAGAGAGGTTATATTATATCACCAGGCTTTGTAGTTTCAAATTAAAAAAAGCATGAAGTAACTTAAAGGATGGTTTTTCATATTTAAGCAAGTAGAAACCTGTGGTTTTTTGGAAAGAGAACTTGATTCCTTTAGGCAATTCTGAAAGTTTGATGCAATTTTATTTTAAATGTAATTAGGTGACTGTTGTACAACAGGGTGCATCTGTTTCATGCACTACTTTGGAGACATCTTAAATTTGCCATTTGGTCCTAATACTTTTGTACATTGAAGGTTTAAGAATTTTTAGGGGGTTTTTTGACTCGCTATCATCTCTAAACAATTGGTTAAAAAAAAGAAAACCCCCTTCAATGAAAAAATCTCCATTTGAATGTAATAAAGATATGTAGGTTATTCATTAGATTGTCCCATTGCTTTGAAATCCTCTGTGTCCCCTCTGCACCCCATGGATGGGGTGCAGGACCCCAGGATCCCTGCATGGGATCCTGCAATTATGGGAAATGTTTACAATTCAGAGAACAGGATATTGTGTCTGTGCATTTATTGAATTGCTACCGTATCATATCAGTTTTTGTGTCATTCTTGTCTTACCTGACAAATGGGTTCATATTATTTTTTCCTCAGTCTGTTTTTGTTTAAAAAAAAAATAGTTCACAAGGTGATGTGAGCACTTAGGAAGTTTTTCTGTTTCCCCTTGTGATATCTTTGTTTTACATCATGTAACAACTGTGTTGTGGCATCATTTTGGAAATCACATCCATCTCAACCCTGTAGTTCTTTATTTCTTCAGAAATGCCTCTTTCTTCCTCAAAGCAGTGTTTCTATGAGGATGAAGCCAGCTTATGTGCTGGGCACTCCAGCACCTTTCTGTGCCAATGCTGGCTCTTTGGGTCTTTCCTCAAAGACAGCCAGAGAAGATGCTGTACCATGCAGTTGTTCCTGCTATCAGTAAATTCAGTCCATGAAAAATTAGCTGGGCTATATATTTTTCTATCACTTCATCTCCCAAAAGACCCACTAACTTTCCTTTAAATGCCTCTCTAATTAGAGGAGATTTAATCTGACACCCCACCCCACCCCCGATAATGGGTCTCAATGAAGGCCGCTTGTTTGCTTGCTTGATTTCCCTCATCTGCTGTTCATCAGCCATTCCTTTTGAATTTTTACCCACAGAAACCATACTTGTCATATACTGGATCAGTCAAGAGCTACTTTGTTTTCAAGGTGAGGAATGTGGCAGTGCCTGCCACGACTGTACCACAATGTGCCTTCCCAGCTCATACCAATTTTACAGCATGAATGGTGTAGAAAAACCGTGTAGAAAATACTGGGTCCATGTAAAATTTTAAAGTTGTAATGCGAGGCAAAGAGAACTTAGAACCCCTCAAGTGCAGGTGTTCTCATAAGGACGCAGGGACCTGTGCTTTAAGCAGGGAGCCCTCATCCCCAGCAGGCATCAGCAGTCAGGGAGAGCAGATGCCACCACAGGCTGCAAGGGTGGGCCTCCACAGGGCCAGATTTTGGGCACAGAGGTGAGAATGTCTGGCCAAAGCTGTACTGAAGCTGTATCATTTACTGGTTTTGAACAGGGAATGGCCTTAACACGTGCTACTGCATGTGCCTTAGATGTCAAGCTCTCTTGTTTTCCTACCAGGTGATGCAACTGTGTTTCTGCATTAGGAAATGGTGTTATCCTGAGGTGTGCAGGAGTGATTAGAGGTTTTGAGTGTCAGTAGGGGGATCCTGTGGAAATGCTGGATGTTCCAGAAGTATGTTTCTTTCAGATTTCTCAAGTCAGGCTCAGAAAATGACTGTTCAGTTCACATCTACTCTTAACCCTATTGAGATCAAATTGGAGACTGTTGTAAAAATGAAGAAAGAAAATTGGTAAAGCAAAACCGTGCATCTACATTAGAAGTCTCTGCTCCCAGAAGTGTTGCTTTCAATGCTGCTCAGTTGAAACTCCACTTCTCTTCCCTGTAAGAAGTCTGTGCACTTACCACAGCACACAAGTTATTTAACTAAAATGAATTTTCCCACTTGTTTAGTCCATAGTGACTTCCTGTCCTATAAATACTGCTGAGAAGGGTCAGGACCTTTTGGTTCTTGACACATTACCCACACCTTCAGATGCCACCAGTTTAATCTCTTTTCATTGCAGCCCATCTGAAAAATCCTTTCTAAGGAGGCTGCACACTTCCTATCTTCATGTACCGTGCTCAGTACATTTCCTTTCTTTACACTTTCAAATCTAGAAGATAGTGTTAACACTTAAAATAAACGTGTGATAGTGGGTGCGAAGAGGGAATGGGGAGAACAAGTTTTCCGTCTGTCAAAATGAAGACATCAACCTCTGCTTTTATTTTTTTTGGCATGTGTGCTTTAAATAGAATGACTGGGTTGGGTGACTTCCAAGTGTTTGCTGCATTTGGCAATCCTTCTAAGTTGTAACAGATGAAGTTCTGCTGTTCCATATGATGTGCTCCTTCCCCTTTTTTCAGTGACTCCTTGAAACGCCTTGGGAATTCAGTGTAGCATTCACATCTGTTCCGTGGATGGATGTCCAAGGCTAACAAAATGCCTACTGGACTTGGAGGCAGCTCTGCCAAAAACCATATGGTTGTGTTTTGCAAGCAGAGTGCAGTAAAGAAAGGAGGTTGGGCCAAGAGAGGAGTGAGGGGAGGAGGAATGGAGCTTCAAATCGGTAAATGAAGGTAACTTTTTGTGATTAGGTATTGGAGTGAGAAGATAAGAAGATCACAGAGAAGAGGAAATAAAAGGTGTTAGCACAGGTTCCTTTATCAGTTGCTTTGAATTACACGACTCTCCTCTCCGCTGTGTAGTGATGTTGGCTGCAACCTCAAAGCATGTTTGGTTTTGTGTACCTTTTCCAAAATGCCAGAACGGTCAGACAATGGGATGCTTCCTTTTGGCCTTGCAGGATGTGTCTCTTTGCTGAGAACCACGCTCAGAGCCCTTTTCCATTCACCTGTTGAACACTGTGCAGCAGCACATGCAGTGTTTGACTCCCTGGGGTGGAAAGGACACGGAGCAGCTGCTGATGCTCCTCTGAGCAGTCACCAGCTAAGGGCTACTTGGGCTGTTTCCTTACCAACCATCCTAACCCATGTGAAATGGCAGCTTGCATTTTTAATAGCCATTGGACTTCTTTGTTTGAAAGAATATGCTTGTTACTTGTTGAATCGTGTTCTAATTTTCTTGAGGAGCGTGACCCATGGAGAGCTCCTACGTACTACTACTTTACTAGGGGCTTAGAGGGGGGCTATACTGAATGCCCTGTCCTCTGCACATCCAGCACCCCTGAGGTGGAAAACACATAGACTGATGTGTCATAAAGGTGTTAGAGAGGAATATGAAGACATGAAGTATCATGCTTACCCTGAAATATCTTTCATTGAGGATTTAAAATATACTCTTCAGTAAAATCTTAATTTCAAGCTCAAGATCAGAAGCAGAAAAGGAGAAACTGAAGGGTTTAAAGTTTGCAGAAAAGCTTCAGTATGTAAGCATGTAGACTAGAACAAGTGTTCTTGCTTTAAAGGTGCCTGATTTTTATCCATTTCTTGTCTGTGGAATTCTTTTTAGATGTTGTCACCAGTTCTGATATATTTGTGTAGAGCAGTGTTAACAAGTCAACCAAGGCAGTCACCCCATAGTGCAGGAAATTATCCAAAATGTGTTAAGAGGCAGGCTTGATCTGCAGGCTCTTCAATATCAGGCAGACAGGACAGACAAGTGGTAGGAAAGGAAATAGGTCACCAAAGTGGTCTGATGGACATGGGAACAGCCTGGAAACCCAACCTCCTCCTCCTCTTTCTTCTCTTCCTCCTCTTCCTCCTCTTTTTCTTTCTTGACCATTTTCTTCCAGGCAAATGCTGAACAACTCAACAAATTTAATAGTTTGCAGGCTGTAGGGGACCTGCACCATCTCCCACTGAAACACAGCTGCCACCAGGATAGCTGCCATTGTGCTCCATAAAGAGTTTGAAGCCACTAAGATGGATTTGCAGGAGTGCCTTAGTTTCCCAGGAAACTTCCCCTTGACTTTTTGGTATTCTTGGTTACTGCACAGACTCTCAGTGTATTCATACACGTGTGTCATTGCAGTGCTTTCAAAATCCTATTCCAAAATAAAAAATACTCTAAAATTCAAAGTAGTGCATGTAAGCAATGAAATTGCATTTTGCTGAAGCTGAAAGGGGAGTGCAGTGTTTATGCACAGATGCTGTTTTTCTTGTCAGCTGAAAGAGTGCATGCAGTTTATGAGGGTGGCTGCAAGCCTCCTAAGAGGGCATTTGTTCAGTACTGACTTAGAAGTAACACAGACACTTTTTCATCATGTCAAATACGGGTAAACAACAGTAGCATAAGCTGTAATTGGAGCTTGTGAGCAACTCATCTGTGATCTGTTCTGTTCCTATCCAGAAATAATAGCAGGATGAACTCCTTTGCCTTTGCTAGCACTATACAGGCTTGACTGAAGTGTGTCCATTCCTTTTTTTCCCTGCATCTGAGCAAAAAAACCTGTCCTGAGTGTTTGCTTGGGATCAACCTCTGTGATGGGTTTGAAAAAAGTAATTTGTTACACATATGCAGGTACTTTCTTTTTCAAAGTCTTGCTTAGTATTGATGTTTTGAGAGTAGTTTAGATTATTCATAGACAATAAACATTGCTTCTGAATTAAGAGCACTCAGATCTGAACCTTGAATCAAGAGACCACTTCTTGTTCCCCATCTGTAGCTTCTTCTGAAATGTTTGAGTAAATTTAGTGTATATTTAAGCAAGGGATCAGCTGGCCTTTTGTGCAATGCTGCAGTGGTACAAAGAAGTATCAGCCCATCTCCAGTACAAAGCTGTGGGGCTTTTGTGTGCTGTCTGTAACACTATTCTATGGTTGCCCATTTATGGTGAACAGGAGGAAGGTCTCTAGGAAGGCCAGCAGCAGTCATCCTGACCTGGGACTCGACTTCTACTCTCCATCAATGAAAGATGTGTAGCCTGTTGGACTTGCTTCTCTTCCCCTCCTTTGTGTTCCCAGTGGCTTGGCTCTAACACAGGCAATTCCCAAACACTCCTAAATGCTCCCAGCAACTTCCTTTCTAATTTCCAACTTCCTGTTCACAGCTGTGCTGTCTTTATTCCCATGTCCAAGTGTAGCTGGTGTCTGTGGCAACAGCAGTAATAACCCACGTGGCAGTACAAGGGGGTACAGAGCAGGGAAATGGTCTGTCTGTGGCTGCTGAGCTCAAAGTGCTCTTAAGGGACCGGCCATAGAGAAAAGCCCCTGCCCTGTGGTCCCTATATGGGATTTTGTGTAACTCTTAAGTGTACACTTGAACTGCTGGAAGTCAGAGAGATTTTAAACACATGCTTAATTTCATGTAGCTGACACATGGTCTACACATGCCCTGTCCCACTCCTACCAGAACTGGAGAGCTCCTGTCTAGAATGATTTTTAGTACAAAATTTCCACTGATTCACCTTGTGTCTTGAGTTTGTCCCGGTATCTTATTTATAACTAAAGTTTATGATGTCTTTTTCTTCCTGTGTCAAACAGGGTGTCCCCACTGTAAAAATGCCATTCCACATTTCACAACTGCTGCTGAAGTCTTTAAAGAAGATCGCAAGGTAACTTGCTGTTAATTATTTCTGAGATATTTAAGAATTATTTCCACCATTTGTACTTTATAGGCTTTGCTTATTGATAAGGTGATAGGCTTGTAGATAAAATTGCTGTTACACTAATAGAAACGTATCTGCATCTTAGGGGTTGTATCTTTTTTGGTCAAACTGAGTTACAGTTTTAACCTATTCTGTTTTCTTTTATTTGTTGTCTTTTATGTTTAATTTTTTGTGTAAGAGTTCTTTTCTATGAAGTGAGGAACAATTCTTTCTCCCTGAGGGATTAAAAATAGATAATTTATGTAATCTCCATTCCCCTTCACCTTTTATCAGCCTTTGGGGCACATGTGGAGAAACCACAAGTTGTGTGATAGTCCTGAAGACCTCAGTCATGTAACTAATCCTTGCTTGCATAGCATAAGTATAATTTATTTCTGTAAGTTGGCTGACTTGAGCCCAGGATGTCAGGCCCTTCTAGGACCCTCATGCTTTGGCCTTGAAAATACATTTGATGACTGAAGCACACTGGGTGATTTCCTTGCCTCAGCTGAACCATTTTTAACTGAGCCAATGTAGATCTAGGATTTAAAAAAAACCCCAACACTGAGCCCCTGGATTTAACCAGATAAGTAGTTAGGAACCTTCTTGCTATCTTTCAGTGAACTGTGGTTCATTCTGGTCTCCAAATATGTTGTAACTTCGCAGTTGCTTTGTGTGTAGGTATGACATGGAAAAGATTTGGCAGTTTAATAGGGAACTTGTTCTCTCAGGCTTGCTGAGGAGGGAAAACAGAGAGGGAGGTGCTGAGCTCTTCTTCCTGAATCCAGTGATAGGACACATGGGAATGATTTGAAGCTGTGCCAGGGGAGGTTCTCACTGGACATTAGGAAGCATTTCTTTACCAAGAGGGTGATAAAACCCTGGAACAGGTGACCTAGAGAGGTGGTCAATGCCCCCCAAGCCTGTCAGTGTTTAAAGGGGCATTTGGGCACAAGCCCTTAACAAAAAGCTTTAACCTTTGTTCAGCCCTGAATTGGTCAGGCAGCTAAACTAGTTGATCCTTGTGGATCCCATCCAGCTGAAATAGTCTATTCAATTCCATATTCTATTCTAAATGAAGAGGTAATTTTGTAACAGTTATACTCCATAGCAGAAGGATTTTTGTAAATTTTTTTTTCTCTCATCTGTTCTGTAACTCACAGAAAATGCATCAGATTGACAAGAAACAAATCAGTCTTGTATCACTGACTGCATAAAATTAGGAGTCCATCACTTCTGCCCTCTGGCACACAGAAGATTCAGAGGCATGCAGCTTTTAGTTCTCTTACTGCTGTAAATTAGTTTGCTCAGATGCCTTTTGGTTACTTTTTTGTTTCCAAGATCTCTGAGAAAGTATCCTTGTTTTCCCACTCCTCTGGTAGTTCCCAATGAAGCCTCTCTTTCCTAAACTCATTAAAATTTCAGTCAGAGGAGATGAAACAAATGTACCAAACAATGAGAAACTTGCTTATTAGAGCCCCAGGATGTATTAACAAGCAATCTGAATGATGGCACAGTTAGCTGGACATGGTGGTGGTGTGAAATGCAGGCCTGGGAAGCTTTTCCTTCAGACTGCAGGTTATGAAAGGGCTCCAAGAGCAGAGCAGTGATTGACAGTTGCAACTCTTGACTTCAGTTTAAGGCTGAAGTGGGGAGATATAAAATGTAATGAGTTGGAACATGAGAGCCAGGGGGGAATATTAAGGCTGGTACAGTTTTAAAGAGGTGTGTGCAGTTAGGGAAAATGATGTTATTCCACCCCAATGACTTATGAAAGTGCCAGGGATTGATTATCTCAGGAGCCCTCTTTAATTGTGTACAGCTATAACCTGCCAAGGTGCTTCTTTCTGCCAGTTTGTGCCATTGTGGAAAAGAAAACAAACCTGTTTAAGACTTTAGAAGGGCACATTGCTGTTCCCATAAGCAGCACAGGGCATATTCCCATGTTTCAAACTTGAAGGCTCAGACTGAGCCTTCAAGGTAATTTGTAGTTCTATAGGGTTTCAAACTTCTGTAAAATCACTGCTTAAGAGGAAGGAAGTATTTCTTCTTTCAAAAACAGGACAGGATTACAAATTTTCATTTTTAGTAGTAGTGTCTTTTTGCCACTTCATTTCTGTAGTAGTGTCTTGTCTTTTCCCCTAGAGAAAGGTTTTTCACTTTAACAGAGTATGGTAGCACTTAAACTGTATCTTCTTTTCAATAAGGGTGGTCTTTCAATTAAACATTTAATTTTGCAGAAGCCAAAGTACAATCAAAAACATTCCAGCCTTGAATTGATTATAAGTCGTATCTTAAAAGGTATCCTTTGGGAGACTTGGATTCTTTACTTTGGAAGTTTGAAGATGAGCAGAGCTTGGAGCTGTTAAATACGTGTCTTTGGCTCTGCAGATTGACTGTAGGGGGGTGGTTTTGGCACAGACCCCCCCTCCCCTGGGGCTGTGTGTAATGCTCTGTACTTTTTCATCATCTGCACTGCTGGAGTCGGAGTTTCAGAATGCACTGCTCGGAACATTGGCCCCAAATGTCAGCTCTCGTTGGCCGCATCACTGCTGGTGGTTTTAGCAGGAATCCCGGGCCTGCTCACAGGCCTGGGGCACAACACAGCTCAGGGTGTGACCCACAAACCACAGCCTCGGGGATGTGACCAACAAACCAAAGCTTCCTCATCTTTCCATCTGCCTGGAGAAATTCAGTGCCAGTAACACCAGATCAGTGGAGAGGCCAGTCCAATGGCAGTTAGCCTATTGTTTCAGTTATTTAAAAGGAAAAAGGAAGGGGAAAAAAAATCCATCTGGAGCATTCCTGCCTTGGGGCACTGTGGTTTTTGCATACAGCTGCCATGGGAGAGCCTTTGGCCTGTGCTCCACAGACTGAGTTCTGGCAGTGACCAGTGCACGTCAGAAAATGCAAATGTGAGGATTGTCACTTTGCTGAACAGATTGAAGAGCAGGAAGGCATGTTCAGTAACTGCTCCACAGTCTCTTGAACACTAAATCTTTAAAAATCTACATTCTGCCTTTTGGCTGATCCTAAAGTTCAGCTTGAAGGAACTGATTTGTGATGTTCCAGCTTGGATTTACTGAAGGAAAGCTCTTGACTCCTCAAGGCCTCTCAGTAACAAATCTCTGGCACTCCCCCATGGGGGCTGCTTTTTGACCAGTCTTCTCCATTTTCACAGAAGACTGTTCCTGTACAAATGCGCCACAGCTGGATTCTAGTGAATTTGTACAGGAACAGCTCTGGCAGAGATTGTTGGAAAGGGTGCAGCAAATGTGGTGAGCTGGGGTGTTAGTGGGGGGCTGCCAGACAGGAGTGAAACTGGTGAGTGTCCACTGTGTATTGTGAACCATAGTTTAAAATTATTATACCGACCAAATGACTGTACAGAGTTATCCAAATGAGTTAATATTTTAGTTTGGCCAAGAATTTGATCCCTATTTGCTTAAAAAAGCATGTGTTGAATTTCTTTTTAATTAGACTCATTAAATATGGTGATGTGAGCACTGTACATCATAGTGCCTACTAATGGATCTTCCCTTTGCAAATAGCCCTGCTTTGAGAACAGCTGATGAACTGCAGCTCTGGTAATGCTGCCATGGCACATCTGGGCAACTAATAATGAATCTCCCATTTGCAAGGCCTTTCACTTTGAGAACTCACTTGAGCAGTTGAATTGCAACAAGCCTTAGCAGACCAGCCCCTAACTGCTGTTAGGATCCAGAACAGGTGATATAAATAGAAAACTATGGAGCAATCACAGGGAAGAAAGTGCATCTGTCTTATTTATGGATGCTTTTAAGACATTTGACAACAACAGGCTTTTTCTTTCTAGTAATCAGGTAATTGTCATCTGGAATTGACTATACTTTAAAAATGTTGGTTCGAAGCATTTATTTCCATGCTGCAATTTTATTTTTACCTTTTTTTTAAGCTTATCAAATATCATTCCTCTCTCCAATCAATATTCAGTTAGTTATTCACTTCCATTTTCATAACAAAAGTCAATATTAGCTCTAGCAGAGATTTATTTCCTTGAATCAATAAACCAGTGTGTGGCAGTACATATTTTAAGAGGAGAGTAACTAGGACTGCAGGGGGTATTTTTACTTTATTATCACGTGGTGACTGGGAGACAAGCTGTTAAAAAGAAAGAGCTTAAAGAACAGATAGGACCTGGAAGGTCAAGGGATCCCACTTTCAATTTTCTACACATTTATTTGAACTGTTGGATGTAATTTTGTTTCTTACCTGTAAGATCTCTCCAGAGAAAAAAGTTGTTTCGTAATTCTGCTGGAAGGGAACTGTGATTCCTGATGTATGATTGGATTAGACTGCGAGTACTTATTTTTCTCTCTATCACTTAGTAACAAAATAAGGCATCATCCTTCTATTGCAGTTGAGGCACACGGAGATCAGTGCTCACATTTTCAGCATAGCTCTATTCCTATTTAAGCACTGAAATGAAAAGTTCTGATTTTTGCAATAGCTCAGCATCTGTGATGAGACCACTTCATCTGAAAAATATGCCATGCTCTTATTTCCTGTAAGAGCTCTTCAGAGCTGGTCACGCACTGCTCATCCTCTAATGGCATGCAGGGTTAAGTTTGCAGCTCTGTAGTTAAGCTCCCATTTTTTTGATAAAACCATGAAACATTGTTGTGGGACTTTCCTTTTCAGGTAGACAAATTTTCCTGTCTGAGATATTTCTGGAGTCATATTCAACTATACTGACTATGGAGAAATGCATACTTATCCAATAGGGTTATTGTTGTTGCTGTTGTTATCATTATAACGCATTATTATACATACTCACCTGATAACACTAATTACTGTAGGCTGCATATCAGTTGTGAGGAACTACCAGTAACACTAAGAAAGTTGAATGTACTCCAGGAAACTTATTCTGGAGTCCACAGTCTCTGATTGATTATCTTTTCATTTGATAACTATTCTATTCCTGCTACAGCTACTGAACAGCACTGGCTCTGGAGAGAGAACTTGTATATAATGATGTATTGTCAATATTTAAGGCAATGAAGCTTTAGGTTATAGAGAATCCATAATCCCTTGGAGTTTTGTGCATGTTGCAGATACAGCACTTACGTTTTTTTCTTCCTGAAATGTTTTTTCACTGGATTTTTCTCTCTGGTTAGAGGAAAGCTCAAGAAATTAAATTTTAGCCCTAACAATCAAAATCTGCATAAAATCAATCTTGTCTTCTGAAAGCTGTTACACTGGCTTTTTCCATAATGGACACACACACACACACTGTTAGACCAGTGTTAGCAGAGTTTCTTTCTCTCACAGATTTTTAGAGGTTTTTTTCCCCTCTTGATGAGAGGGAATTCATGAGAGGTGATGCCACATATCTTGGCTCCTGGGTATGTATCAGGGATGTCTTATGTTTAATCTCTTTGCAATTTCTGGTTGAATAAAGTTTGTGGGTTTATAGGTCAAAGCATGTGGGTCTTGCTAACCTGTGCTTTCCAGTGAACCTCTCTGTAAATTGTTGTTGGTAGTTGAAATTAAGATAATTCTGAGAGTAATATTCTCCAGAAGTCTTTAACCACATTTTGATAGAGGTTCTTCATGTTGTTATTTTTTCCCAACTTAGTTTTCCTCTTTAGTGATGCAGAAAAACTAATTGTTGCTAAGAGGATTGAGAACGAGAGGAAACTCTCCCTACAGTGGATCAAGCAAAGCCTTTCTTTTTTGTGGGCTGCATCTTTTCATGTGCAGCCTATCAGTGTAGCCATGTAGTAATTCACTCTGTTGAAAACTGCAGCAGGAGACACCTCTACCAACAGTGGAGTTTAATACTCACTGTCCATGAAAACACAAACAGAAAGAAGCAAAGGACATCGGTGCTGTTTGCTGAAATTCTGGTGTGTCTCAGAGTTTGGCTGTCTGGAGTTGATAGAACTGAGATAAGAGTTGGTCCTCAGTCCAGAAGTGTGTTTTGCTACAAGTGTTTACCAGCATTACTTTTTTCTTCTTACAGTGCGCTATATTTAATCTTCCGCTGTGAGACGGGCAAGACAATTAGGACTGTGATGCTATGATAATGAGTGCATAGAGATGGTAGCAACCTCTATATTTAGGCTGCCTTAACATTTCCACTCTAAAGTAATCACTCAAGCTCTCCTAAGTACTCTTACTCAGCCACTGTTGGCAGCAGGCATTGAAATGCAGTCTCAGATACAGTCTTGGGAATTAGATGTCTCTCTGTGAAATTTTGCTCACGTCCATATGAGTGAGAAGGCTTTTGGAAATTGCCATTTCTCTCCTCTCGCTGGCTGTAAAAATAACCAAACAGGCATGCTCTGAGGAGCTGGGCTCCAAATGGTGTTTGCAGGAGCAGCAGTGGGTCCGTGGGGCTGTGTGGGAGCTTGCATTGGGAGCATTGCAGAGAAACAGATCATGGACATGTCCTCCAAACACTACTCCAGATGTACGTGTCCCATTAGACCTGCTAGATTAGACATAGCATTAGGCTAATGTTGCTGTTGTGGACAGACTTAAAATGGGATCTCTGTGTGTTACTTCAGTGCACAAACAAATAACACACAGGTGGACCAGCTTAGGTTTCCGTGTGCTGTAGAGGAGATCTGTATCTCAAGCAGGCTACTAAGCATTTCTGCCAGAAGCCACCTCCTTAAAGTCCCTCAGTCATCTGTTTTGAGGCAACAGGTAAAGATGTGTTGAACAAGGTGAGCAGTGACTTACAGCATTGCATTCCTGCACTCTACCCTCTCCTCACTGGGAGCTGTTCTCACAGAAGCCTTTTGTAAATGAAATTGCCCTCTTTGCTCCAACCAATGCCAGTTTAGATGTTTACAGAGAGGTAAACATCTGTTTACAGATAAAGGGGGCTTTTCTTTCTTCCAGTGTACTAAAAACTAATTTTCTTAATCTCCAAGACACTAAGAACAGATAGGTCATCAGTAACAACAGTTTCATGCCTCAGACCAGCTACTAAGATCTGGATGAGTGCATGTATGCCTTCCCCTTCTTCTGGCTGTAATCACTCCCTGTGTGATATATACAGCAGTAAGAAAAAATGATTTTATTTAGTCTTCCAGTTTTTAGGGAACCAGGACTTCTAGTATTCTTTCTACATTAGTGCTGTGTCATGAAAATAAATATTTGTCTCCATTGTAAGCTATCCTTTACACAGAAGTAGCCAACAGAGCTCTAAATTTTGGCTGGCCACTAAGGTCAGGAAGGCATAAATACTTAGATGAAGCTCTTTTACAGTTTGCTATGCATAACCTTTCATTTTAACTGGCCCTGAATAAGTAGGAGGTTTTGTGTTTACAAAAAGAAAAAAAAAAGTGGGATCATACATGTTTTTAACAGCTCTCAAGAGTCCTGGTTCTGTAATAGCCTTATTAATGTTTAAAATGAGAAAACAGAAACCAAATATTTAAGGTAAGAGCACTGATCACTTTATCTAATGCTTTCGATCTGAAGATAGACCCAAGCAAGATCTTACTGAGTATTGTCTTGTCAGGCTTTCAAAGCCAAAACAAAACAAGCAAATTAACTGAAGTTGGCCTTGCCAATCTCTTTAATTACCGCTAGGATAATGAGATCAGGTTTTCTCGTTTTGACAATATCACCATGAAACAGGAGGGCATTGTGGAATATTAAGTGATCTTTTAATTATGGAAGAACAGTTCAACCGCAACCCTAAAGTTGTGCAAGCAAAAGGTATTTTGATCAGATTGTTTGAAGGAGGCTCCTGGAACGGAAATTTCAAGTTAAGATGTGTCTGTTCTGAAATTAGCACTTGATAAATTGTAACCCACAATTGCAAAAAGCCGTTTCTGTAATTTGGTGGGTTTTTTTACATAGCTTGTACTTCAATCTGCTTGCTCTTCAGCAGAGCCTGTCCCAGGTTGTGAAGGCAAGTCTGTATGAGCAGTGAGTGTTCAGAGCCAGAACTGCTGCTCGCAGGAACAGTCAAGGTGAAATCACAGCACAGGGCCCAGTTGCTTTGAGTAGAAGCCTATGAATTACATTTTGTTTCAGCATTGGAAATGTTAAGGGCAGCCCCTCCTCAATACTTCAGTCAGGTTTCCAGTGTCCGGTGCTCTAAACTAGAGCTGCCCTGAGCTGACGCCCTGGGGCTGTGAGGCTGCGCTTCCTCGCCCTGCCTTGTGTGAAAGCAGGCAGGGATGGAGGGTGTTGCTCTGCTGCCAACAGGCTGAGCTCTTTCCTGCTCAGGGTTTGTCTGTGTGACAGTAGCATCTAGAGGTTTCAGAAGGAATTAAAGCCCACTCTGCTAATGGCTGCACATAACTACAGTCCCCTCCTTAACAGATAGATGGAAAAAAGACAGGAAAGGAAACAGGCTGAGATTGCAAGCAAGCAGCCTTCCTCCCCATGTGCACTGCTTGGTAGGCAACACTCTGGCTCTCACCCATCACCATTTGACCTTGGAAGAGGTGCATGGAGTTTACAAAAGCTATTCGGGGTAGAAATCATTAATCTATTAATAGCCTGCATAAGTGACCCACCATGTTTGGTAACTTTTCCAAGCATTAGCCATGCCACAGGAAGGAGGTTGGGTTAGGTGGGTCATTACTGTTACCAAAGTCACTCTATCACCGTTCATCACTTAAAACCAAAGCGGAGAAAGAATATTGCAGTGACAGAGCTGTGACCACTGTGCTTGTATTTGGTTTTACTAACACAGCCTCTGGATTTCCTTTTTGGAGTCTAATGCAGAGCTCAGTGGGGAGGCTGGGAAGCTGGTTTTCTACTCTGTGGGTTGAATGTGCCATGCAGCTGCATAGGTCAGGTGATGACCACCCTGTGATCTCCCTCCACAGCTGAGCCCTTACTGAAACGGTTGTGTGCTTGGCAGAAGACTTGGGTCTCACTCAGTGTTAAGGCTAAGTTGCAGCAGCATCACCATGAAGTAGTTTTGCTTTGTCTTCTCCTGCCTCAAGCTGATCTCTTGTGTTTCAGATCGCCTACGCTGCAGTGGACTGTGCCAAAGGACAGAATCACGACCTGTGTAAGCAGGAGGGGGTTGATGGCTACCCCACCTTCAACTATTACAACTACGGGAAGTTTGTGGAAAAATATACTGGAGAAAGAGGGGTAAGTGAAAGCAAGAGTCATTACCTGGTACAGGGAGGAAAGTCTCCTCTGCCTGCACTGCCTTGCTAATGAAAACTGCAGAGTAAATTTGCACCATGCTGGAAGAATGTTTAGTTGCTTCTGTTACTGTCTCACATGGATGAATCATTGTGTACCACACCCCTGTACATCTCTGCATTAGGAACATACTTGGTCTATTTTTAGGAATGTGAGAAGAGGAAAAACGGATTAGATTTGGTAATGCTTTTAGTATATTTTATTCTTTAAGCTGAAGTCTGCAAGTGAATTTGGACCGAGTGAAAGTGGAGGGTTTATTGCATGGGCTGCTGCTGAGTGCAGAAATGCCAGAAATTACAGGACTTGCTCTTGTCCATTCTGGATTGTACAAACACTGCAAACGTGTTACAGGTCCACCAGGTTGCCAAATGGTGACAGACCATTGGTTTTATAGCCAGGACAAAGCTGTCCTTTGGAGTACAGGGGAAACTAAATATCTCATTTGCCCTGAATCAGATTCACTCCTCACACTCAGGATGGGAAGACAAATTGTGCCTTCTACCCCTGGGCTGAAGTTTCATTCTTTTGTCCTGCTGTGGCCAGCTAATTACATGCTATGAGTGCAAGAAACGGGGGCAGAAATGGCATAATGTCTTCTGTGGTTGTAAAGTGCCTGAAAATAAGGGAGCAATTCAGTCATTTGTGGGCCTTCTTTGTCATAACCTCCTTGAGGGAGGTTACTTCTCAAGCAGCAGTTCATTGCCTGAAAAAGCTGGAGTATGCAAGAAAAACATGGGGTCTTCGAGCCATCCAGTGATTTTGATAAAAGATTCTTCACTGGAAGTTATTGCTGCTGTTACAGCTCACCAAATTATATAGAAACATGAAGATAAAAGACAAATTGAGATTCTCTCGTAGTCAGGATCTTAGGGAAGTCTTGATGGAGCTTCGCCTCCTAGTTTTCTTCAGCATACTCGGACCCCAGTAATTACCTTTTCATGGTGCTGATCCAGGCGTTGTTATGGATACTGCGCTTAGTTCCAATTCTGGATCTTTTCTCAAAAGTAAAGATGGGTGCAGTAGCCAACAATTAAGTAAAATTTCAGCCTCAATTTTTGCATCTCTAACCCATACTTAGAGAAATTATATATGAAAGGAAGGCTCTGTGGTGGCTGATAAAGAATTTATATACAATACAGGAGTGCTCTGAGGCCACAGCAGTTGGGAGATGTTTATCCATATGCTGGAAAGTGGGCTAACTAATCCCCTACGTGCAGCCAACCCTTTCTTGGGTAGAATTAAATTACCCAACAGGAACATCACAGTCTCTCTGCTGCTGGCAGCTATGTTTCCCCTCCACCCCTCTGGGGACCTATGGTCTTCTGCTTGTGCAGCACTGAATTAGGGTTTGTTATCACTTCTCATGGCAATGCTGGAGGCAGTGCTTAGCACAATGCCTTCCATGGCTTCCAGGTCTGTTCACAAATCTCTTTCAGTGACAAGGGATTTTGCTTTTAAAGGACTTCTCATCAGCATGACAGCAACTTTTGAACCACCTTGTCCAATCATCTTGTGCTTTAAAAAATGAGAGAGCAGTCGAGCCAGGAGACCTGCTTTCTGCTCCTGATTCTGGCACTAAATCAGATGTCCATGCACATTTGGTTCAGTGGTCCAGCTGATGCATCATTATTTCATGTGGGCAGGGAAGAAGAGGGGTGATGTCAGCTGCTTTAGGGGCAAGAAGAGGGGTCATGTCAGCAGCTTTGGGGGCAACATGACATGCCACAGCAGGAGCCATGGCCCGTAGAACAGGAGCTCTCAGCTACTTCCCGCTCCACACTGGAGCACTGGCTGTGGGGAAGAGCACGACCCCCAGTCGTAGCCTGTCAAGGGAACTGCAGTTCCAGAATAGAGATTTTAGGGCATTTCACCCCAAGCAACCAAAGCAAGGAAGAGTCAGGACACCCTCTGACCCAAGTGTATTTTAAATGACTTCCAGATGCACAGCTTTGAAAACAAGGCTCCTTTCATGGAGGCCCTTGATTGCCAGGCGTCTCCAGGTGACATATGGCCAAAACTTGTCACTTCATTTATTTTGGTGGAAGAACAGTTAATAGTTTTAGAAGAGTGTTTTGTTGTTCAGCCTTCTAAAAGCATCCCAGCCTTGTGGCTTGGTTTTGTTTTGTTTTATTTTGTTTTCTTTGTTTTGTTTTGTTGTTCCCTGGCATTGTTTTAAGTCAAACTTTGACTTCTGTTTGGCTTTCTCTACCTCTCTGAATTTTCCCTCTTTATTGCCAGTTTTGGCTGGTGTGTTTCAGGATTACTTAGAAGTAAAAATGGTCACATTGGGTGGGAACAGTGCTACGTGCCCAGAGAGCTGTAGTGCTGAGGCACCAGTAGACAGTGTTCACACCTCCACCCATCTGAGCCTTTTGAAATGCCTGTGAGCTGTGTTCAGAGCTTTCCTTGGAAAAGGAAACTGCTGGCATCCAACAACCTTTGATAACCAGAAATCATAAGTTGTTGGAATACAGAGGTTGGAATGTAGACATCCAGGTTTGAAATTTTTGACCATAATTTTAATAACTCGAAAATAATGTGATTTCCATCATTGGAATGTTTGGAAAAGGAGGAAATCGTCATCAAAGCTGTTAAGGGATGAGGAACAGGGGCAAATATGTGTATAGCCAACAAATGACCCACTGACTGCTTTCAGAATTACATAAGTAGCATACAAATGTGGCTCAAGAATGTCTTGGAGTGTCTTCAATAAAAAGGCATCAATGGCACTTCTAGTGACAGATTTTACTTTGTCCTGTGAGTTTTGGGGCCTTTTTCTCTGTGTCCCACCTCTTCAAAGTTTGACATGTGGAATGTGCATGGATATTTTCCCCTTGCATTGCAGTGGAGCAGCACTGGGACCAGAGCATGGCACGATGAGGGAACACAGAAGCAGTAACCATTCCTTAGTTTATATTCTGCTGTGGGGTACAGAAACTAAAACAACTGCTCCTTAGTTTATATTCTGCTGGGAAACTGAAACTCAAAGTGTTCTTGATGCATTGTTTTGGTTTGTGTGCAAAAATGTGACACGTATTTTTCTTCCTTCAAAACCAGGAGTCTGGATTCACCACTTTCATGCGAACCCTGAGAGAAAGAGACCATGAAAGAGTAGGAAAGAAGAAGGATGAATTGTAGTTTCTGCCTCAAAAGAAGCTTTCCGCTGCACTGTGAATGGTTCCAGGTCTTTTGTTGACGCACCTGAGACTTCACATATTCTCAAGACAGAGACTTTTTTTTATAAACAGCCATGGCCATTTTGTACAATTTTGAAATAAAGTGAAACCACTTGATTTTTAAAAGGAAAATAAATTAGAATGTTGCCATAACATTTTAAAGAAAACTTAGCATTTTCTCTCATGTTGGGAGACTATGCCCACTGACACTCCTATGCAATATTTTTGTAGTCTGTAGTGTGTCCGTAGGTGATGTTGTTTGTTAGGGTGAATTTTTTTGTTAAGGTATTGCAGTACATGTAAAAAACAAAGGGTTTGGTTTTGTTTTGTTTAAATCAGTGAAGGAAAATGGGATTTGTAAGACAGAGATTTATCAAAATGCAGTTTTACATTCTTGTGAAATAGTTACATGTTCTTGACCGAGATTTGGGGGGAACAATTTTAAGGTGCTCAGGGATAAATAAGGTATCTGAGTTAATGAAGACATTAACATTGACCAGTCCAGATCTGTTAATGTCATTTAAACATCTCTGGTCTTTAAATCAGAACTGTTTACATACCTTTATAAAATGTATTGAGTGAATTAAGCCAAGCATCAAAAATAGCAAAGCATGGGTAAAATTAAACTAAACCCTCCTTTTTTGACATCAGTATTGTCAAATGCATCTGTAAGTTATGGCAGGAATGAGTATCTTATAGGGGTACATGGTTACCCTTATAGGGTACACAATTTCTCTTCAAATTCTGATTGGGTCCTATTAAATATGTGTTGGAAAGTATAATGTTCAACTGTTTTGATAAATGCATAGTACTTCTGATAATGCAGTAATTGTGTGTGTTACATGTTTACATTCCAAAAGTTTATCTGCATTTGTAGGAGGGATTTTTTCCTTTTTGCTCTTTAAAGAGTTGCACAAACAATCTCTCTGACAGTCATCACTGTAAAACCTGTATCAGCATCAGTTGAAATGTGTTACACTCTTGATGCTTAAACAACAAAGAAGTTTATCTGAAGGTACTTATGTCTTCACAGGAAGGGAGAGAGAGGGGCAGGAAGTTGTGATTCACGTTGAACTGAAAATAAATTTTAAAAAATACAAGTATTTTTATCATTAATCAGCCTTGTTCAGCTTCTTCCCCACTGGAAATGATTTAGGAAGAACCAGGATGTGCAGGATGAGTTTTCAGCACCCATTGGCTGAGGACAGCCCGGTGTGGGTGTGCTGGGCGGCACAGGAGGGGTGTGAGGTCAGCCTCCCTCTGCCCTGGTACTCAGCAGGGGGACAAACAGCTTTTTACAGCAGACAGCTGTGCCTTGGGTCTGAAACTTTCCTCTTGCTCCTCAGTCTGCCCATCTCATTTTCTTCTGCTAGTTTGGCTTTTCGGTACTGGGCTGCTCCGGAGGTGAATGGCATCTCACCTCCTTCCTGGGTGTTTTTTCCTCCTCTCTCTTGCCTAATTAATGGCACTGTATGTTTGGCACTCGTTAAACTGCTGAAGCCATTAGTGAGTATTGTGGAATACCAGTAGCCTAATTGGCCTTGTATGGTGGCCAGCTTGTTAACCATGACATCAGTTGGAATGGCCATGGAGCTGTGCCAACTATCTTCTCTTACTAGGCACCTGATGAGTCTCTTCACTCAAAAAATCAGCTGCCTGGTAGTACATAATATCATAGAGTAAAAGTAGCTTAATTTATTAAGTCTCTTACTGTGGGTTTTTTTCCTTTCAGTTAGCACATTACTTCATGGTGTGTATAGCACTTTTGCAGAAGTTCATGATAATTCTTTATTTCAAGCTATCCTTGCATTAGTAGCAGGCATTCTGCCCTGCATTTAGGAAACAATACATACTGATGCAATTTGATCTCTAGCAGGAATTCTTTTGCTTACCAGCAAACTATCAAGTGTGTTCAGTCCAGAACTTAGTTCGTCTTTTTTGATCTCAAAGCAGCTGGCACTAAAGAAATACAGTCTCCAGAAAACATTGAGCATTTCTGTACATAGGCTGTGCCTATGTTTGTGTTAATTGCTGAGAAATGTAGACTTATAAGAAAAAAATGATAGCTTGCCAATGGTGACATCACTAGTCAGGATCATTCTGAATTATAGGCTTTAGTAAATGTTTAGGATAAGACAATTGCACACTGTCCTTCAGGCCAGTAATTCCTTACAGCTGGTTACACCATAATAAAATTAAAGATTCTTGTTTTTCCCTTCAGTCTTTTGTCAGCTACTTCTTGGACTTGGGCATTCATTTTTTCTTGGCTAATTGTGTGTTAATGCACAAATATAAAATATTTGAGAATAATTTACCTTCTGTTACAGGGTCACGACTCATCTGGTTTATGGTATGAATGGTTTTTGAATAATACAGTTTTGAACACCATAAATGATTACATCAAATGGCTGACAAAAGCCTTAGTTACTGTGAACTAGAGTGTACCAGGAGCTCAGAACTTTGCTTCCAAGCCTTTTTAATTAGTAGACCAGGTCTGGATATCAGTCACACTGTTGTAATTCTGTTGCCTCCAGTAAAAAAAAGTTGGTGTTTATATTTGCTAGTTGAGTCAGTTTATGTTTATATTTGCATCAGTCACATTGAAATTGAAATACTTAATTTTTTTCTACAAATGGTGAATGGAAAGTATCTTATCTGTAATTAAATGGTTGGCCATTTCACACATTCAGACTTTACACCCCATCCCAGTAGATGCATAGCCCAGGCATTCATAATCACGCAGGAATTTCTGCCATGGTTAAAAGTGAGTAATCTGGGCTTTCAAGTCATGAATCATTTATCAGCAAGAAACTTAATTGCTGATAACAAATGGTTTGCAGTGAATCAGAAATTCTGCTCTTGCAATTATGGGTTTGGTCTTTCAGCCTTTTTAAGGTGTGATTCAAAGGTCTCGGACAACGGCTATTCAGTTAACCCTAAGCAGATTAAATCTTGTTGAGGAAGGGTAAAACGTGTACACAGCAGAGAGGCTGAGCAAGGATTGTGCATCACTTTGTTCCTCAGCATTGGCTTAAACAAGATATAAATAGCCCACAGGGCTGTGCTAGTCCTGCTGTGAGGTTGGACCAAGAGACGAAGGGCAGCAGGACCAAGTGTTTTGTGCAGACTGGAAGCAGCTGGATAGGAAATGGTTCCCCCATCTAATAAAAGAGGCTGATATGTTGGATTTGTTTCATCCACCAAAAGGAGGGAAAAGGGAGCCTGGACAAGATCCAGGGAAAGTGAACGCTCTGGGATGTGGGAAACACAGGTTAGAGTTCCAAGATGAGCATAAGCTTGTATCCCAGCCTCTACAACCCGAGTGGATAATTTGGCTCTGTTGTAAAGGGGTTTTCCATATATCTCTGACCCAATAACCATGTCCTTACTTGTTCAAACTAGAGCAACTCCTACAAGAGGGACTGGAGACAAGAAGAGACTTGCTTTCCAATCCGAATCAAGAGAAGCAACCTAGCAGATCTCCATTTCTTCTTTCCTCCCCCTGTAAAATTGCATTTTGGATCTGACAGCTCCACTGACCCTCAAGCCCCTCCTAAATAGTTGCAGTTGGGTGAAACAGCCTTGAGAATTTCTCTAAACTCCCACTCAGAACACATTAGATCCCCAAATCCCGCTGCCTTAAAATTCTCTCAATAGTCATTCACAGAGATAGATTGATATTAATGGTGAGAAAAGATTGGAGGTAAGGTCTATGTTCTTGCAGCATTTAATTTGGGAGTAAAAAAGCAGATACAACTCCCATTATGAGTAAGCTCTAAGAGAATGCTTCAGACACAGTTGTTTCAGATGGAATTGCTTCATGGGTGATTTTGATTTTAGAGGCAAACTGCTTTTCAAAAAAAAAGTCAAGACCTGGTGACATAGCCTGCAGCTATTTTGTCTGCTTGCCTTTTAAAAAATAAAAAGCAAAATCACTCTCCATATTCTTGATAGTGCTATATTATGAGAAAGAAATGTTGCCTACATGGATTTCCTAGAATAACACTAAGGCCTTGCCAACTGCATTTTACAAACTATGAAACAACCTATTTGCTCAAAACGGCACTCAGGGGAGTGGGGACTGCTGCCCACGTGCACCTCATTTTAATTTAATAGGCTTATTTTAGTGAGATTGGGTCTGTAATGGAACACTGGGATTGCAGGAGTAAATTCTGAAAACTGAGAGGTGGGGGGAAATTAGCTTTTATCAGCAGGTGCTGAGCATTGTGGCTAAACGCTGGCATTTCCTTTGCCTTTGGCAGCCCAGCATCCCTGAGCGTTCCATGGCTCTGCTGGAACCACGGGAGTGCAGCCCTTTGGCTAATCCAGTTGTGTACATAACTGCTCTGTGCTGAAACTGATTGGAAACCAAAATTTGTCCTGTTATTTTCTTTGGTCATGAGAAGATGTGTTTTCTCTGTGCATCGTGCTTGTGTTTACTGAGTGAGGAAGGAGGGTACCTGGGTGTCCACAAAGGAAATTACTCCAAATGCCATTTTATGTGCTGGCAGCCAGGATTCCTGGGAACTGACCAGTGCTGCTGAAATACTCCCTGCGAAACACCCTCAACTGGCTTGGCTTTTGCCAAGGTTTTGGCAGACACCGTGTGATGCAATATTGCAAAAAATCTCAGTATCTAAGGCAGCAGTTTCCAGCCCCTGGTTTCTGAGGAGTTAAGCTGAAGTGTAAACTCTGTATTCATCAGCCCAGTGTAGCTGTTTTTGAGATCAGAAAAAAGGTAGTCTGTTAGCCTAAAATGTAGGAAAACACAACTCTAATGCTGGCCCATAATTAAAGCCAGGAGAGTGTCTGGGTGTTTCCACTCAGCTGCTGGAGCCGGTCCTTGGTTTTTAAGATTCCAGCCTCTGGAAGTCCTCTGTCCTCCTGCCCAGAGCACTCACCACTCTTGCAGGGAGACGGTGCTCCTTAAGGAACACTTATTCTGTGTTTGCTTAGAAAGCATCATAGTGCTAATTATTCTCATTAGCTTTAAGCCACTAATAAATTATCTTTCCTATTGCTCCTCCATCACTCAGTAATGAGAACCGTTTAGCTAGATTTTGCAGATACTGCTTGCTCCCTCTCTCTACAGCACAATTCCCTGCAAGCATTCATCATAGGAAAAGAGCTACGTGAACAAAATCTTTTCAAATTAGTCTCTGGTGCCCCAGTTAAGTGGGTGTCTACATCGCAGGCATGCAGAAGAGCCTTCTTCATTAATATGTGCAATTCTGCGCGAGCTGATTAGCTCTTGCAGCTCATTTGGTAGCAAATGTGTAAATCCGTCACACTCTAAATGCCAAATATGTGCACAGCTAAATTATGGAGAAGTAAGGAACTGCTAGAGTTGGGAGTCTTTATTTGGAAAAAGAGGTCCTTATCCCATGCATTAAATTGGAGCTCTGGATTTATCCAGAGCATTTGTCACTCCTCTGCTTTGTCATTTTTTCTGCTTGCAAAATGAATAATCTTTCCTGTCGTGTTGCTGGTCCTTTCAGTATGTGTGGGTGTTTAATTTGGGGCCCAACATTTGTAACAGACACCTGGTATCCAGCCTCAGTTCTCATAAAACAACAATAGCCACAGCACAATGCAACCTTCCTTGAGCAGGACCGGAAGCCAAACTAATCAGTTACAACTATGTATTATTAACAGTCCAGTTACCATCACTTTTCTTGTTCTTTTTTTTTTGTAAGAAAACTTGTGAAGAAAAGGGGGGTGATGAAAATAGGGTTTTTTTAAATGTCCGTGGTTTTTAGCCAGGGCAGGGCTGCACAGTTAATGTCATCATGTATCTGCCAGCACAAGGGAAGCACTAAAGAATGTCACCTGTCAATGGGGAGGGGCTGGTCTGCTGCTGCAAACACTCGGCCAGTTACTCTGGGATCAAAGAAGGAAACTGGCCTTAAGAGCTCCTAATTTATGCATGCTTTTCATCTTCTCCATGCCAAGTAGCTGCAGAGCCAGCCCCGCCTCAGGGCCCGGACGGACCAGCTCAGGGCAGCCAAGCACCCTCTGTTTTATTTTCTCTTGGTGTGCAGAGAAATCACAGCACAGATCCAGCTTGACCTCTAACACGAACATTATTTTGGCATTATCTTCTGGACATACAGGCTATGAGGAAAGAACTTCCCAAAAGTTCTGGCGTGGGAAGCTGTCTTTCTCCAAGCCCAGCATAAACTCTCGAGAGAACATTTCCTAGGAAGATGTGCAGCACAATAACAGAGCTCTGATCCTGTAGCCTCCAGGTTGTTGATGAGGGGATGCTTATTACTGTGCCCCACCTCACAAGCATGGAACAGGCTGATCAGGTCCAGCGTCTCCTATTGCATCTCCAGAACTTCCCAAGACTTCTCCAAGAATGTAGGATTTGCTTACCAAGAGGGAAAGGACAGCTCAGTGTTAGGCTGACCTGCGGTGGGTACACAGTTCCTCCCCAGGGACAGTATGGATGACAGGCTTTTTCTTTTCCCTTTTCAAAGAGGGACAAGCATCCTTCAAGGCAGACCTTCCCGATTCAGCGGGATGTGAATGGGGCCACAGGAGAGCTGCTGCAGAAATGCAGAGGTTCTGTGTCATGCTCCCAGCTCCAGGCAGGTCCCTTCGGATTTCGGGGTCCAATGCTCCTTCCACCTGCAGGAGACCATAAAAGGTTCATCACAGGACTCCTGACTTCCCTAAAACCCATTTCTCTGCCAAAGCTTTCCTTAGGCAACAGAGCAGCATAAAAGGAAGGACCACAGAAATCACAGAAACAGAGTTCACTGTGGAATAAAGTCTCATCTCTGGTGAGGTACCACTGTGTTAGGTGCATTAGGTATATTTTGGATGGATGTATAATCTTAATTGCTGTGTATTGTTTGTATTGTAGTCCCAAGTTCCAGGTCTTCATTATGCTAGATGCTGTACAAATATATAAGAGTCTGTCATGCATGGAAAGGCTTTTATTATGTAAATAGTCAGGTTGGAAAAAAAGAAGTAGTGTTATCTCTGTTTTACAGATGAGGCAGTGAGACGGAGAAAAAACAACAAAGCATTTTGCCCAAGGACATGCAAAGTCCGTGGGTCAGCAATGGACTTGAAATTCAAGTCTTGATTTAGTTTCTTACCAGCTCTTCTTTCAATTTGTGTACTGCCCAAAACATAATTAAAAATTAAGCACAAAGAAGACAACACCATGTGTAATTTATCTCTATCTGAAACAATCATCCAGCACCTCTCTGACAAATCCTCCTCAACTCTTGTTTCTTCAAAACCTATATTTTTCCATGCCCAATTCCTGTGATCACCGTACAAGTCAAGTCACTGTACATGTTGTCCTTTGATTTTCTGCAACATATATCATGTTTGAATTGACTATAAAGCTGTTTGGGAAAAGACCCTGTTGATTATGGGGCTGTGTCTCGTTTGGATCAGCCTGCTGAATTTGTATTCCAGTCCTCTTAAAAAGTGGTACTAGCAATGTTTAGAATAAAAAGGGATGCATATACATTTCTGCTATGAATATAGTCAGCCAATACATCTGTAACTGCTGCTCACCCCTACCTGGTAGTTGAAATTATATATTGATGTAAGCAACTAATCTATACCAAAGACAAATAAAACATGGATTTCACTCAAAAGGCACAATACATTTTGCTTTGTGTACAGCAATGTTTTATGTCAGGCTTTAGGAAAGAATATGGGAGAATTATAAAAGTCATGACAGTTACTGAAAAACAGAACAAAATGGAATTGGCATTTACCAAGGCTAGATAATATCAAACTAATTCGATAGCATTCTTTGATAGATTAATTAATTAGCTAGACAAAGAAGGGAAATATGTGTGTTTGGGGTTCAATAAAATAGCCGATGAGGAGCTGTGTATAAATTTATATCTCCTACATGGAGAAGTCTGAGATTTATAGGCATACACAGTGTTGAAAGATGAGAAGTTGAACTGTATTGAAAGAAAAGTATTCAGAGCTCCTAAAAAGTTAGTCTTAAGACTGATTATTATAATTATTTTCATTAATGACCCATTTGGAAAACAGAGGTGTCTGACCATAAAATACATTGAAGTCACCAAGTTAGGAGGTATCATCAGTGTAAAGTTCAAATATTGCCCAGCAAGAACTTCTTGAGGAGTGAGGCCACTGGAGTAGTAAGAGAGCTGGCAGCAGACAAAATCCTGCAAGAAACCTGGAATGACACAGGAAGATTTTTAGTACGTTGTGCCAGTGCAGCGTGGGCATGGAAAAGGCAACTGAAAGTCTGAAGTGCAATAGGGAGGCATTTCTAGAAAAGTAAGGGAAGCATGCACATCCTTGAATAAGACCCCAGCAAGATTTTGCTTGGAATAAAATGCATTATTCTGATTGTGCTAAGGAAAGGTGAATTCTTAATGAAATGGGTACAGAAAAGAACTGCTAAGATGAGGAGGGGACGAGAACCTTTCATGGCCATGTATGCAGCTTGTTTAGCCCAGCAGCTGAAGACTGAGATGTGGTTTGATTACTTTCTATAAATTCATCAGGTAGGGGGAATATTAAAGGTAGGCAGTCTTGGTGTATGAGCAAGTGGGTATAAATTGGCCATGAATAATTTAATTATCAATTAGGTGTTTTTCATCCACCTGCATATTGAGGGTGTAAAAATCCACCTGCATAGTGGGGGATGAAACCATACCTAGTTTTAGTGGGAAGCTCACAAAATACATTAAAGGGATCATGTGATCCAGTTGCCTGCAGCACCTGGGGAATGGATTTGATAACTCAGAAAGTCCTGGCAGTCCTGTGTCTTACTATATTCCTATGTTTCAGTGGGTTTCTGTTACAGTGAGCCACCACCTCCATCTTATAATCTTATTAGATATTACAGTACCTATAATCCCTTCAGTCCTAAGAAATCTTTCTATCCTTCTGAATTAAATTTCAAATAGAAAAACCTGTGGATTACAAAGCCATTTGTGTTTTCTTTCTAACTCAATAAGTTTGTTGTGCTGATTATCATAAGCAGACAAATTTCGTTAGGGACCAAGAGTTATTTTAATATAAATTATAGTGTTTATGGAACAACTGTACCCACAAATTATTTTCTTATTTATTGTAATTGTTCAAATGGCTCCTAATGAAATTTTTGGCCTCATGAAGTGATCAGCTTGGAATGACTTTCCCTCCTATGAAAATATTTAAATACAAACAAAGTCTGCCAATGTGTGCAATTACAGTCATGTAGGGAACTAAAGGGATTATGTGTACTAGGAGTATATTCATGTGGCTTTCCAGATCAGCTGCTTCTACCAGAGAGGGAATAAAGTAAGCGGAAAAGCCCCAAAGAGAGCCCGTTACTGCTGGAATGGCTTTGGGACATGATCATCGGAAAAGCTCACTTGTGTTATTTCCATAAGCCCATAATGCTTATGGCCCTGTAAATAAAAATGCATTAAATACACATTGCTTTTCAAACTAATTGAGATGCAGTGTGAAGATTACTTTTTAGAAATAGGATGTTCTTTATGCAGGAGATCATGCTGGGCCCTGCTGTAACAAGAGCCATTGGGATAACACTGTATTTTGTTCTAACATCTGCATTTATTACCAGTGAGATACTTTCTCCGACATTATGAGGTGGCTTCAGACTTGTAAAGCCCTTGAGAATTAAATACTACTGTTCCATGAAAGAAACTGCTGCCCAGCACAGGCCCCTATGACTGAATCAGTGGAGGAGGCTTTTGAAAGAGAAGCAAGAAAATAAACTCTATATTCTGCTGATGATTTTTATGACCTTACGCACACTTCTGCTGATGCTGTGTTAGCAAGAACAGTTCATTCCAGTGAATATAATCTCAGCTCATATGATTATGGACACAGATTTCTCTAAAACCTCCAAAGTGGGATGCAATTTTTTAGAGTGCAGAACTGTTAGAAAGTCACGGGCTTTTAGGCAGTGCCATGATTTTAGGAGCCTGATTCAGAGTGTAAAGGACTTGTGATGAAGCTGGGCTGCACTCAACATGAGTTCACTGATTCAACATGCCTGGTTTTTTGTGGGAATTGGCATTTCTATCCAACAAACAGGAAGCGCGCTAATGGATTATTAGTCTGTTTTTTAGCTAAAGCCCCAGTTTGAATAATACCTCCAGCTTTTAAGAAAGCTATAAGAAAAAAACAGGTTCAGAAAAAGGAGCAATAGAACTAGAAAGATGTCTAGTAAACAGAAGGGGAGGTTTGTGGTTTTGTTTTGGGGTTTTTTTTTGTATATGAAAGGACTTGGGTTTAATTAGTCTAAATCGGGCTTTTATTTTCCCCTCTAAAAACAGGTTACAAAGTGGATCAGCACTCTGATATATTCCAAAGTTTAATTTGCTGATAAAACCCCTGAAGTTCAATTTCTGACCTTCTGTGTGTCCTTTCAGAAATTTACTTCTGTGTTGCTCCTCTGACTCCATCACTGATGAGCACAACTACTGCCAGCTCCTCAGGCTGGATATTTTTCCTTGGGCAAACCTGATTTAAAAGTCATGTTTAAATCCAGCGGACAGGGCCCAAGGGTTTGTCTTCCCTACCTTTAGTCATCTAAACTCAAGGTGTATACATGTGGCTGGACACGTCTGTCCCCTGCAGTGACAGAGGAGAAATAGCAACAAAGAGCTTCTTTGCAGAGGGCAATTTCCAGATCACTGAACTTTGGTGAGATAAGTCCCATCCTAACTCATCTCTGAGCATTCGCTGTTGGGTTTTGCCTTCAGCTGGCTGATGACACACTAAGCAACCGTGTGGCTTCATTATTTTGCTGTGCTCATGGAGATGCACCTCGCTGTCACCTCTGAGGCGCTTGGCGCCATGGGGACTCCTTTGTCACCAGTCCTTCCCATCCAGCTCTCTCTTCAGCCTCTGACACTCTCCATACCCTGCCTTGTACTCACATTTGTTTCCTCACCTCTTCTCCTTCTGTAACATTTACATTCCTCTGCTTTGTTTTCTCTTTGCACTGACTGTATTTGCTTCTTATGAATCTCAGTTTTAATTCTGGCTGCAGCTTTCACTAATGCATTCACTGCACGGTGCCCCTCTGACAATGTTTTACTGCTTCCATGTCTTAGGGGAGTGAATGGGACAAGGAAAAAAAGCAATTTAAAGTGTAACTGGCTGGTTAGCCATGCAAATTCTTGAATAAGAGGTATAATTTAAGTTCACCGTGAGAGCTAAGAGTGTTGGAGCTGTAACCCCACTTCTGACTCTGCCACTACCTCCCTCGGTGACCTTGTGTGATTTATTTAGCCTCTTGGGGCCAGGTTCACCTGAAAATAAAGAATAATGTGTTTCCTTCCCCTAGGAATATATATGTCTGAACTAATAGATGTATATACAATTCTTGAAGTCCTGTTCATGTAAATGCAAAATGCTTATCTTTTTTTCCTTAAAACATTTACGAAAGGTCGAGAGAATTTTAGGGTTGAAAGATAAACAGTTCAGAAGAACTAGAAAAATTAAAATTACACACGTATGCACTTATCACAAACCTTTAGACAGCCTCTAATTAAGTAATCACTAGTTCTCTGCATTATAGTAGATGTTATCATAAGCTGTTAAATTGTGTAGCAGCTTGTAATACTGTGCACTCTGTTTATACAGGATAAGGACTCTGTGGAAATTATTCAGATTAATGTATCATCTTCTGAAATGTGTGCTTCAATTGTGTCTAGTCGGTCAGGATTGAGACGTTCCCATGCTCTGCTCTACAGAAGCCTGACAAGGGAGCACAGTTTCTTCCCGACAGGCCAAGATACAAACTTGGAGATGCCAAGCTGCATATTCAGACACATAAACGCTCCATCCCTTGGTTTAGCAAGACTCATTCGAGGTGCACATCCTTGGCAGTTCCTCCCTGCAACCAGCCTTCAGTGCAAGAAGGAAGCTCAGAAAAGGGTCTTCTCCCATGGTCTCCAGGACATTATTTTTTCCTTGAGCTTTTATATTCAGAGAAAAACTACCTCACCAAGCACCTGCAAGCGACCTCTCCTGCACCTGTCTTCCTCTCCCACATCTCCCTGCCAGACCCATCTCCTGACCCCCTGCTTCAATGTTACCTTGTCTCAATTCTCCTCTAAAAATAATTTTTCTCTTTTTGCTAGTCTTCCCTCCCACTCTGATACTCAGCTCCAGAGCCATAGTTAACCTTGTACCCTTTGCTGCAGCCTTGTTTGACACTGAGAGCTCGAGTCCTCAGCTTGGCTGAGCTTTGCTTGGAGCATGGAGGAGAAAGCCTGGAGGCTGAAAGGGCGAAATAAATCTCCAGCAATAGCAATTAAGACCTGGTAAGATCTAAGAGATCATTTTAACACACCGGAATCGCTGGCATTCACAGACACTATCTCAGGGGTTGGGAGTCAGGTGATGCCCCACTGGTATCCGGGGTTACCACAGGTGTCCATTTAAAATTGCTTATGCTGCCTGGAGAAGGCAGTGTTGAGGTTGGAGTGTGTTACTGAGCTTCAGTGCCATCCTCCTGACCAGCCTGCTCCCGAGTGGAGCTCAGCAGAGTCTGAAAGCCCACAATGTAAGGTGTATTACCTCTACCCCAACACTCTGCAATGCTGCAAGCACTTGGATAGTGAAGTAGTAACAGATGGAAGGAGAAATTAAAAGGCGTTAGCAAGGAAATAAGCTACTTTCATTTGAGATTTGAGCCAACAGACTAAAACTGTGTGATTCGGCAGGAAAACAGTGAAGTTGAAGAGCAGCCCAGGGAAAAAATTGTCCTTGTATCAGTAATGAAAGTAGTTTAAAATAGGAACCTCACTTTAGGATAGGTAATGAGACTTGCAAACTTTTGCTTTTGTATTATCATTTGTTGTTGAAACATGCCCAGTTGATTTGTCTGGAAATGAGTGAAATTAGTGTAGCAGCTGGTCTTGTCTCGGTGCACTTTTCCTGGTGGCTACTACATCCCCATCACACACGCTCCAGCGTCCCTGTCAGAGAATGCAACACACACCTCTGGTCATTCACACAGTGCCAGGCGTATGCCAAGGGCTGTGCGAGTCCATCAAACCTGGTGGAAACCTGCCAGCCGCAGTCTTCATAAGTTATTACTCGGGAAAACCCAACCTCAGTTGTGCTGACAATGGGGCTAATTATCGGGCAGGGGAGGAGGCTCAGGGGTGACCTTGTCTCTCTCCACAAGTACCCGAGAGGAGGCTGCAGCCAGATGCGTGTTGGCTTCTTCTCACGGATAACCAGCGACAGGATAAGAGGACTTAAACTGCGCCAGGAGAGGTTTAGATTGGACATGAGGAGGAATTTTTCCACAGAAAGGGGTGATTAGACATTGGAATGGGCTGCCCAGGGAGGCGTCGGGAGTCCCTGTCCCTGGAAGTGTTTAAGGCAAAACTGGGCGTGTCATTTGGTGCTTGGTGGTGTTCAGTCACAGGCTGGACTCGACGATCTCAAAAGGTCTTCTCCAACCTTACGATTCTGTGATAAACGAAGCAGTCCCCCTTTTCTGCCTCACGGCGGCCCCGCCTCAGAGCCCTCTCACGGCGCGGCCCCGCCCCTCCCCGCCCCCCCGCGCCCGCCATGGCGGGGCCGCCCCGCGCGGGGTCGCTGTGCCTCCGGCGGGGCGCGCGCGGACGTGTCCGTTCCCACAATGCCCGGCGGGAGCCGCCGCCGCCGCTGTGCCCAGGTACGGCTCGCGCCCCCCGCGCCATGAGGGGCGGGGGCGGCACCGGCACCGCGGGACACGGGGCCGGCACTGCCCGGCCCGGCCCAGCCCGGCCCAGCCCGGCCCGCGCCACCGCCTCCCCTCCCGCCTGCCCGCCCACCCGCCGCTGCCGGCCCCAGGCCTGGCTGCCGAGCCTCAGGGCCAGCTGCGTCCGCGCCTCAGCCGCGGGGGTCGCGGCGCCGCTGTCACGGAGGGGTTGGTGGTGGCGGCGGGCAGGGCGGGCGCAGGAGGCGCCGGGGGCCGTTCGGGGCTCTTCGCAGGCGCCGCTGGGCAGCGAGAGCCGGGGCGGCGGGGCCGCGCCGCGCTCCGGGCTCGGCAGCAGGTTGTGTTAAAGTTTCGCGGTGCGGACCCGTGTGAGGCACCGACCGCTGAGTCAGCGCTTCTGCGGCGGCGGCAAAGGGTGCGAATGGTCGTGTCGGAGCTGCCACGTAAGTAGGTGGTAGGTGAGAGGGTCAGGTTCTCAAACTTTGGGATGCGGCTTGATCCGTTCCCTTAGTTTGTCAGGATTGTTTGGACGTCAGGAAGAGTCACAGAAAGGGTGATTAGACATTGGAATGGGCTGCCCAGAGAGGTGGCGGAGTCACCATCCCTGGAAGTGTTTAAGGAAAGGCTGGACGTGGCGCTTTGTTTTAGTTGACACGGTGGTGTTGGGTCATAGGTTGGACTCGATGATCTTTTCCAAAATAATTGACTCTGTGATTGTGGTTCTGCTTCTGTGGTCTCTTTCTCCTCTGCTTTATGGGAAGGATTATGTGGGTTAGTAGTTTAGGATTATTTCCCTGTCTGATTGTACCTGACAATGTCAGTTGCTTTATTTGTGGTGGTCTTCTGTAGTGCTTTACTTTGTTACACGGATTTCTGAAGTGTGCTGCAGGGTGGAAGAATTAAGACTCCTGCCTGCATAATGCAGCTGTCACAACCCTCAGAACTGGGGACAAAAGATTGTCTGACACTATTACGTACACTTGAAACAAGAACAGAAGCTGTATCTTCATTCTATGTCAAGCAGGAGTGCAGCTTGCACCCACTTCCCAATTTTATGTTTTATGGAAGGCTGTCATGAGAGGCAGACATCCTGGCAAGAAATGCCATGATTAAGTTGGTACTGAAGGCTGGCAGGTGCAGGAGAGTAGGCTTGCTGTTACACTAGATCTACTTACAGTTTTTAGGAACCTACACTTCTTAAAAAATGTGTGTATCCTGAGCAAACCATAGTCACAGGCCACTTTCAAGCGCCTGTAAAAAATATTATGAGATGTTGGCAGATAGGTCTAAAATAATTACTGTCAGATCACAAACAGGATGACCAATTTGTTACAAAAGACTGGAATATATGCCACTTTCTAGGGCTTTTCCAGATGTTGCCTTGGATTGAGTACGATCATAACAGAAATAAACAAGATATAATTGAATATGTCTTCAGAAAAAAACGTGCAGTGAAACAGGCTCTGGTTTCCATCATCTGAGGTTTCCTGTGTATGGGAGAAAATGAAACCAGACACATGCTAATTCCTATTTGTGAACTCAGTGAATGCTGATGTGTGTGAGGAATTGGACAGCTCTTGGGAAGGTGGAGTAACAGAGGAATGGCCATTCAGCTGACTTTTACCTGTCTGTGGCCAGCTTTCTCCATGTTCCTCTTTTCCATGAGTTCTTCCGGTCCTTGTTTGCAGGGAGGGCTATGAGGGAGTGTAAGGGGAAATCAATAAAGATGAGGCAGAATTGGATACTAACTAGGGAAAACATAAGAACGGTGCAAGCATGGAGTGGTGCTTCCATGGTGTACTCTTGCTGTTGGTGATCGTTTTGAGGTCAGAATCATGCTGAACAAAGGGCAGTGGTTTGGTTTTAATAACCATAGTAGCTTTTCCTGTGGATTTTTCCAGTTGCCTCTTGAATCCATATGACATTGTAGCATTGACAACAGCTTGTGACAAGGCTGGTGACATTTTGTGAAGAACACCCTGTGGTACCTGTGAGGCAAACACCCGCTGGTTGGATTTGGTAGTCTTCAGTTCTGTCGTGGAATGAGATAGTGAACCTGATCCCTGCTCATTTCCCTGCACCTGTAAGAGATTTATAGACCATTTGTAGTGGAAATGAAGTCTTCTGTCATCTTCAGGTGGTTGAGGCATATAGAATTTTTGAACAAAAATGTATGAAATTTGTAACAATTTGGTGAATTATTTCATGCAATTTTGAATAATGTTTAAAAAAGACATTTAAAGACAGTTCTAAAAGCACTGCCATATCCTTAATGTTCATTCTTCAATCTCTACCTATGTAAGTCTATATCAAATTTACCACTCGACTCCTTCTGTAAAGCTGTGCTCTTTTGAGAGCTGGGTAAAGCAGCTCTTTCATTTTGAAGATTTAGTAAACTTTTTTCTTATGTTAATACATTTTCAAGTAAGGCTGAATGTTCTGTTACAGTATGTGTATTACACATCTCTTGACATATGTGTGATCTTGCAACCAAAGTGATTCTCTTTTATTGGCATAATTTTTTAGCTAGTTTTCTGATTTTGCTGTTAGGAAGCTGAGGAAAAAGTACATCTTTTCAAGGGGTGGGTTTTTAAGATGATGGTAACAAAACCTGGCTGACTGGTGTTCTTAAGATCGTTCATCTAAACACAATTTTCACCTTATGTGATTTTGTAGTATATAAGAGAATATATTAAGGGTTCAGTGGAGGCTTATCTCCTGTTAGAGAGCCTAATTTCTCTAAATGTAAATAGGAGTCTTTAAGAAAGTTTTGTTCTAGATTTATGCAAATATTTATATACATATAGAATAGACATAAAAATTGAAATAATACCTGTCAAAACGTCCTTATCCTTTGTCCGTTGTCTGTGCATACATGCTGTTGTTAGTGGTATTTATGTTCTTTGTCCTTAGGAGTTATAGGAGCAAAGCAACTATGGTGAGATTGAATATTGAAAATATTAATGCTTTGGAAATACAGCTGTGGTTTGTGTTGTGTTGTGTTATGTTCCCAAAGTGTCCTGATCAGAGGATATTACAGAATGATTAAACATAGAGTATGAGGTGAATGATGGGATCAAAGTCAAAGATTGTGTTACCCTGAGTTACTTGTGTACTGTGCAGACAGATAACGTTTTCCCATTTTAAATGGCTGAAGCGATGAGATTTCCTGAGCTTCACTTAAAGAACACAGAAACATTTTAATATCTCTATTATTCTAGTTTTCTTTGAGTACGTTGTGAGTAACCTCCCTTGGATATGTTCAGGCATTTCCAATAAGTATGTCCTCACAAAAAGCTGAAGAATGTTGTTAGCCAGTAAATGCATTTATTAACTTTTTCTTTTTGTTCTTATCTCATCAGATAGCTCAACATGAACTTTAACCGTCAAGATCATTTAAAAAGTGAACAGAACAATAGTTTTTCTTCTGAGAGCTGGCTACAGGATTCTGAGTTTCTCCTGCAGTGCAGTCATATTCACTACCTTTTCCTGAAACAGGACATGGAGCTTTGTTTCTTTCTTCATGTTAGGTGCTAACAAAGTTATTTGTTTCATCAGAGGAAATGCAGATCCATGAAATTACATTTTGTGCAAGTAAGTTAATGAGGGGGTATTTAAACTTGGCTATCACATCGTTGTTCTTTTGTGTATATTGATATAGCTCCCAGAAGTCCCTGTTAGGATTGAGTTCCAAATGGTAGAGATGGTTATTGTCAGAGAACCATTACAGTTTAAAGCTCCTCTGCAATTTTGTCATGCTCTTGAGCTGCTGCCTTGGTTATATGGGGAGCAGCATAGCTAAGAAAATGGGTCTGTGTGCATTCCATGTCAATTGTCCTTCTGGGAGTACGTGCATGAACTCAAGAGATAGTGAAAAGTTTCTAGAACTGTGGCTTTAGCTTCTTGCCTGTTTTATACCCAGCAGGCTGATCTAGAGCAAGTCCTGAAGTTGTAGTTGTTTTTTTGTTTTTGTGTCCAGATGATCAAAGCACTTGGTACAGGAGGGAATTCTCTTGTGAAGTGCTGAAATAACAAGTGCACCTGATAAAAGCCCAGAGGTGTTCAGCAGACAACAGACAGCAGCGGCTTCCACTGCTTTTATGACTTTGGGGAAAGTCTGATATGCTGTTCAAGTAAAATAAGAGGGTATTAATTTGGAATTTATTCAGCTAATGTGATGCATCTCGAAGGAGGTTGAAGTTGATGAAGCTGATGAAGCTGAATTTCTTAAACTGAAAATGACAAGACATTTTCAGTGCTTTCATTATTATATGCCTCTTTCTCTCTGAAGAGTAAATAACCTTGAAAAACCTGAATATTGTTGATTTTTCATTAAGTGTCTTACTTAACCTTTGGGTAGTGGGAAATAGAGATGGTGAGAGTTCAGGGAGAAAAATAGCTGTTTCCTCTCTTTTATGAAGAGGGAGTGTTATTTGGAGAAAATTTGGATTCCTGACTTTTGAGAATACAGTCCTTCAGTCGCTGAGGCTTGTAAAGCACCCTTAACGTCATAGTTTGAAAGGTGCTGTAAACATGTCAGTATTGCACACAAAAGCATATTTCAGCTGTATTCAGAAATCTGTTTCATTTTGCAGTTTGTGACTGTATGGATCTTGGGTACCATCATCTGAGGGAGGCAAAAATATTTTTTCATAGTCTCTGAAGTGATAGGTGCAGTACATGGTAGGAGTCTGCAGAGCAGTGTTAAGAGCTGAGGAAGTGTTTGCTTTTGGCTTCATATAAATTCTAGCAGTTCGCCCACTTGTGTACTGATACTTAGCAGATAAATAATCCTTCTTTTAATGCTTGTCATGCTGAACTTTTGAATATTTTGATTTAATGTAAGGTTTGAAGAACTGCTTTGTGGTTCATGTAGACTAATAGGTCCCGTTCAGTTAGGACTCAAATCTGAGTTATGGTTGAAAATCCTCACTGTGCCCTGTTTGAAGCCTGAACCTAGTACACAGCTTGAGAAGTTTGATTAATCACAGTTGACTCCGTTGTTTCTGCTTTTACCTTAATTCTGATTGCTCCTGATCTGTGTTTTGTTGTAGGTTGTCGTTAACTCTGTCGGCAATGTCTATGATCTTGTCTGCCTCTGTGGTCCGTGTGAGGGATGGGCTCCCACTGTCTGCATCCACTGACTATGAGCAGAGCACAGGAATGCAAGAATGTAGAAAATATTTTAAAATGCTCGCAAAGAAACTTTCTCAGCTTCCTGATAGGTGTACTCTGAAAACTGGACAGTATAACATAAAGTAAGGCTTCTTTTCTATGTATTTGCAACATCCTGTGTTGTGTCTGTCAGTTAAAAAATTAACAGTTCACCTTGGAAATGCTTAATCAAATTAAGATTAATTATTGGCAGTATTAATGTATCAGAAATTTAAAATTGAGAAACTTAAATTTGAGAAACCTACTCAAACGTTGGTGGAAGTTCTTTTGCAAGGGCATATAGTGATAGGACAAGGGAAAGTGGCTTTAAACTGAAAGAGGGCAGGTTTGGATTAGATATTAGGGGGAATTTCTTTATTGTGAGGGTGGTGAGGCACTGGCACAGGTTGCCCTGAGAAACTGCGGATTCTCCATCCCTAGAAGTGTTCAAGGCCAGGCTGGATGGGGCTTTAAGCAACCTGGTCTAGTGGGAGTTGGAACTGAATCTTGAAGATCCCTTCCAAAAGCTTTGTTGTTTTCTGTTTCATGGATGTGTGTATATATGTGTGCGCACACACATATATGTATAATACAGCTTCTCATATGATTGTACAATGTGGTGTCAAAGTAAAACATAGCCTAAAAGTAAATTGTTTTTCTTCCAGAATATTGTTGGAGTTTTCAGTAAACATTAATTCCTTTGCTACCCCAGATAAAGTTTTGTTTTTCTGATTGTAGAATATGAGATCAGACCAGAGAAGCAGCTACTTGACTGGATTTGAAATATGTTTTCTCAATTCTAGCTTTATAAGTTCCCTGGGAGTAAGCTATATGATGTTGTGCACTGAAAATTATCCCAGTGTCCTGGCTTTCTGCTTCCTGGATGAGCTTCAGAAAGAGTTCATCACTACCTACAATATGATGAAGACAAATACTGCAATCAGACCATACTGTTTTATAGAGTTTGGTAAGGATCTGACTTTTTTTCCCCTTTATTCTCACACTGAGACAAATGAGTATTTAAATAGATGTGCAACTTAATGCACATAGAACAAAAACGTCCAAGGCAGTTTATAGCTGTATTTTAGGCAGATTTAGAATGTGAATTAACTCCTGTTAGAATTAACGAAGAAATACTTCTGTATTTAAAAAAGCATTAAATTAGGCTTACTAGAGTTTTATCGAAACTTTTTTGTAATCTTTCTGTTCATTCCAGTAGGTTTTGATTTGAGCCTTGTGTGACCAACTCTGGAGTTTATCTTCTCCTAGTTATTAATACTAGGAGTTGTTTGACTTCATACCTGTTGAAATACTTAACCTGTGAAGTCATGGAGCTTACTCTTAGCTGTGGTGTAACTTTTGTTCAGTACATGAAAGGGAGACATTTTTATTTATCTTACGATGTAGTGAAGCATTTAATCTTCTGTCATGAAAACTCCAAATGCAGCTCATCTCATATATACCAGATAACAGTTGTTACAAATTCCATTAATTTATGTTGCTTTAATGCTATATATTAGGCAGTTATTTTAGATATTTTTATAAAACACATTAGAGCAAAAAGAACAGCAGTTTGAGAAATAGGGGGGCAGATATTCCAGTTGGTTAATTCCTGTCTATAATTCAGTCAGTCAGTTAGTAAGAATTTCTGTATAACATTATTGTCTTCTTGTGAAAATTTCTATGAACGCTTTTTTTTCCCCCAACACCTTTGTTCTACTAGTTGTTAAGTTAGAATTTAAGTCTGTTACAGCTTAAATATATATTTATTTTCTTCTCCTGAATATTTTGCAAGCACTTTTCATACTCAAGTACATTCACACTTGAATGCAGGAGTTAATTTTTTCATAAGGATATTTACTAAACTAACAGAAAAGCTGTAATAAATGCAGTAAACCCATTGTATTAGAAATGCATTCAGTCTCATACAGTGAAAAGTCATTAGTTTATTCATAGTTATTAAGTAATTAGATTCCTAGAGCTTAGATTTTTTTTAACTGCAGAATTAAATAACCCATGATGTATTAGGCACAAAACAGAAATAGTGTTAAAAATTCAAGATAAATGCAAACATTTCAAAGACTATGTTTCAGTTTGTGAAGTGTGTAGTACATAGAGCTGCATGATCTTGGATTATTTAACTAACAAAAGTCCATAAAAATATACCTTTTTATTTTAAATTTTACACAGATAATTTCATTCAGAGGACCAAACAGAGATACAACAACACGCGTTCTTTGTCAACAAAGATGAATCTTGCTGACATGCAGACAGAGATCAAACTGAGACCACCTTACCAAATTTCCGTGTCAGAACTTGGCTCAGCAAATGGCTTTGCACATATATCTGTGGGGGAGTATAAGGGTACTGGTAAGATATCTGCAGGTAAGTTCCAGACTTCTGGTTTTATATCCCTAAATGAGACAGAGTAGTAGAATTCATTTTTGATTTTTTTTTTTTTAGAAAAAAGCTTTTTCATGGCTCTAAAGCATAAAGCTGCCATGACCTTATGTGCATTTTAGCTTGGATGTCTGTTTTGTCCCCTGCTCGAAGTGCACGTCTTCCCAAGGCACTCAGAGGGAGAAATGGATCTGTTCAATGGACTGCTATATTGAAGGGAAAAAAATACTGCAAATGAAGATGGGCACTTAACAAGAAGATGATCTTTCTTTTTCTGACCTTTCAAGATTTCTGAAAATTTTAATATTTCTTCCCAGTAAGACTTAGTGATGACATAAGCTGAGAGCACAGTGTCAGGAGTTAGAGCAGCTGGAGGGAGGAGCATCACTTTAGGAAGCATCTGCCATGGTGAAAATCCAAAGAGCTGTGCTGGCTAAAAGATGCACTTGCTAAAATGAGTACCTTGTGTACAGTGTTAAGAATTGCAATTTTGTATAAAATTGACACATTCATTTAAGTAGTCATTAATTTTTTAAAACTTTAATTTGCTTCATGTTGGAAGTAAATATGGAATTGTGTGGTTGACCTGGGTTAAAGGTTTGTGCTGTTAAGAGAGTTTGAGGCCCACCTTCATATGTTTCTCAACAGGATAGAAACTTAAAAACTTGCCAAATCCTTGCACTAATATGTGAACTCCACATGTGAACCTGACATCATCTGATTTCAGTCTTCCAAGTTTAGTGAAAGAAAATCATAAATAGAATGGAAGGAAGTGTTGATTTTAATTAGTTAATATCTTTCCCTTTTTTTCCCCCCAAAGTCTGTAAGTTATCCTGGGCAGGCATATTCTGCCTGACACTTTACAGTGTCAGGCTACAATCATAAATCCTAGGATTGCAATCATAAATCTAAATACTTCCTACAGTTTTGTAATAAAAGAGATTAGCTTAATTTTGTGCAGTTTATATATATGTATGTGTTAATAGGATCTCTTTGCCAGTGCATTATCCTTATTACGTACTTACTCGTAAGGATTACTCTAGAAGATTGAAAACTGCTTTCTACTGAAGTGAAAACCAAACAAAATCACTGGGGCACTCTGGGGCCCCGATTCTGAGAATTCCAGGTGCTATGAGACAGTGTAGAAATAGTTTACAATCTCTGTATTTGCAATTTACCAGTATTAGAGTTAGATTCTGGAAAAAGAATAAAGAAAAAGTGTAAAGGTGTTTGAAGTGTATAAAAGAGTGAAATCTAAGCAGTACTGTGCAGACCTTTAATCATCTCCTACTTACATGTGTGAGTTGTTTTTAAAGGTATAATGCTGTGATACCATCATACCATCCTTCTACCACTTTTGATGCTTGTATTGTTTACTCTTACTGTTCTGGTGTAATCCTGCCCTGTGGATTATGGTGTCAGAAGTGGCAACTGGTTGTCCAGATTCAAACTTCCTGCAATTGGGAGAAGAAAAAGCAATAAGCGTGAGAGAACTTGACCTATGTCAAAATCGGATGAGTTTTTTATCACTTTTTTGAGTAAAAGTGTCGGAAGATCACATGGGCTTAAGTTAAAATGAATAGGGACCATTTCCCTTTTTACTATAAAGGAAGATTCAACAGTAATTGGCAGATGACCTTCTAATATTTTTCACCTACCTCTCCCAGACTTCTTACAGAAGCAGTTCTGTTGTCCTCTCTTCTTTCCATATTGATTTTCTTCTGTTTCTCTTTGAGTTACTTTAAACTTTCTTCTTCCTGTGAATTCCATAGATCTCTGTTCAGTTTTCCACTTCCTTCCTTGAGCTGCTGTAGAAACTCACCATCAAAGAACTGTACCTTATGAGAGGTTTGCACTTTGCTCCTTCTTCAGCTCCTCACATTTTAGATGGCATTGAATAACAGTGTCTATTTTAGGGAGTCTGCTAATAGTTTTGTAATCCTTTACATTCATCACTTCCCTCCACCCTTGAAAAGAACTTTCTCTGGATGTTTGCTGCCCACTCAGTTGGCTAGACTTCAAAGTTTCTCCTTTGCTCTAAGGACAAATTCTCACAAAAAGATATGTTTTGCCTAGTGTAATTTCCTGAATATGCTGTCCTGTTAAAAAGTAGGACTTGCTATAAGTGCATCAAGTATGTTAAATGAGGCTGGAGAGCGTGCAGAGGTGGGGAGTTGGGTGGAGGCTAACCTTGTTTTGTTATGCAGCAGGGCAGAGTTGGATGCATTATTTTTCGCCATGCTGCTGGCTGTTACTTGGACTGTAATTGCTCCTGTAGCCACAGTGTAGTGCCCAGGCCTCCTGTGTTGTGAAAGTAATTGAAAATAGCAGCGCTTTTCCTTCAGAGAAAGTTGTGCTGTGTAGTGAGAAATAGGGGTAATTATGGATGTGTGAAGCATAAAGTGCTCAGATTATAGATGGAATTTTGCTTCAGAGGTGAATGTAGGTGTTGGCAGGCATTAGAAATAGGGTGACAGCATGCTGATGTGTGATGTTTTAGGTTAGGATAAATTTATTATTTGAGCTTTTTTTCAATGAAGGAACAGTTGTCAAATTGAAATTATTTTTTGCCTGATTGTATGCTCCAAGTTTTTGGGGTTTTTGACATTTTAGTCTTAAGTAAATGTCCTTACAAGTAGTGCAGTTTCTCATATCGTGTCAATTTTCTGAATTTTTATTTAAATGTCAGCATTAAATTCAGAATTTGTGCTTTATTTCAATTGAGGATTTTTGATATGGTACTTATCATACTTCTAAGATTGATTGATGTACCAACTAAAATTCAGCTGGCCTTTACCCTGCATTCTCTGATGTCCCTTCTTCATTCTTTTGGTTTTTTCTTCATCTTTTAGTGTATAAATGACTCTTGTTGCTTTGATTGTAGCACTAAAATCCGTTAAGCCCTGGAGAGTTAATTGACATCAGTAGTGGTATGCAATGTCCTTCAAGTTTTTTGGATTTGTTTTTGTATTTTAATAAGAGAGAAAAATTAGTACTATATGATCCCTCACAGACTGTCTTGATTTAGCTGATGAGACTCTTCTTTCCCCCCATGGTTCTCAAAGAGGTGTTTTAAATGCTGTTTTAACACACAATGATTTTAAGTTACACAGGACATGGGGAAAATGAGATTGTCTGGAGAACTGTGAGTGGAGAGCAGTGAACTAATTTTATCCGTCAGTTAGTGAAATGGAATTAGTTTTGGCTAAAAACAGTCACATACACCCTCAGTTTTTTGCCACACTCTAGATGAGCTGGTTTAAAAAAGCCAAAACAAAACGACCAGTTAGGAGTCGTTGAAAAAGAGTGGTTTGGTATGCAAATAGCATATCTAACCTTAACTGAGTGATTGCTGGGAGTAATGTGCCCTACAGTTAGAAAAGCAATGAGCTCTCAAAGTTAAACGTGGGTTATGCTTTTGTTTAAAAAAAACCCAACTGATTACACTATTAAATTCAGCACAAATGAATTAACTGAACTCATCCTGTGTTTTATTTTTGTGTTATCGTACACTCATAATTAGACAGCCCTGCCTGCTTATCAATGTGAAATAGCTTTTGTTGGTTTTTTCTTTAGGTTCTGTAACTTCAAAAACTGTTTGAAAAACCTTTTTCCTGAGTCTGTGCAATGCAAACAACCGGGATTGACACCCCTCTCTCTATTAACGTTACAGTTCATTAACCTCGTTGTTCACTTCTTTACACTTGGTTGATTTGAACAGAATGATTTGAGTGTGGCTCAGTAGTCACATTGTTTTCCCAGTGTCACCCAGACTGTTAAGAGTTTTGCATTGTTTTTTTCACATTTGCTTTCTGTTATTAATTATGAAAAAGGGAAAGGGACAGTAATGAGGAACATACACAACTGTTACATACTTGTGACCCTAGATAAGCCTGAAGGAGTGGGTGTGCTTGGAAAGAAAGGCTGTTTTAATTTTAACGTGGTTTATAAGAGACTTGTAAGCACTATCTGGAAGGTCTGTATAAGGTCGTAATATAGATACTGGTTTAGTTTCAGAGCTGTTGTTTTATGTCTTCGGTAGCACTCAGTTGGCCGTATTTTTTAAGGAGGGGGACTGTGATAGCTTTGCCTCAAAGTGTTCTGTTCAGCAAACAAGCTAAATCAGTCTCAATATCTCACTAATGTATTTGTGTTAAAGAATGTTAAAGAGTGCAGGCTGCGAGAGAAGCTCTTAAGTACGTGACTTATTAGCTGGTTACTAATTGTGGACGGATTTCACTAGCGAGTGCATCTTTTACTGTTGATTTCCTGGCGTGTTTGAGCAGCTGTCAGTACCATACTGAATAAATGGAATGCATTGAAATAAAGACTAAATATAACAAGACAATTATATATGTGAACTGAAGGAAAGTTTACTTTTTGTTAAACCTTGGGCTGAAATATTGAAAATGTTTCTTCTTCTTTTTAGAAAAAAAATTGACATTTTGTGGTTTGCATTGGTGATCTCTTGAGCTAGAAGCCACAGAAAAATGAGATCACACTTTTACTGAATTTCTAAAGGCATTGCTTTGACCTTTATTATCTTTTTTTGATCTTCTGCTTTGCAGCTCCTCATCAGCGTCTGGAACCTGTGACTCTGCCAGGGATTGTCTCATTTGTGCTTAGTCTGTTATGTGGAGCTTTGAATTTAATTCGTGGCTTTCATGCCATTGAAAGCCTTCTCCAGGTATTGTACATTTTGTGAGTTTAAAAGTTATGCACCATAGCAATCATAATTATGACCTTAGAAGATGCTATGTGAACTAAGTCTCACCAGTTTTATTTTCAGAAATACTGTTTGTGAGGTCAGGCTTCTGTTCATGAAACCTGTATTGTTTGTGACCAGAGCATCCTTATTCAGTGTGATGCCTCATTCATTGAGGCTGTGAGTTTCAACAGCAGTAGAAGGTGGGTGGCCAACTCCTTCCCTGGTACCTTGGTAGCAGTGAGTATGTGAACATAATGTTCTGTTTTCTAAATTTATGCCAGGGTATGAGGTGTTTAATTTCTGTAGATGCTATTTAAAAGCATTTGAGTGAAATGATGAACAGCTTTGAAAATCTGGCCAGTTTTTTTTTTTTTAAAGTCCACAGAGCATGCGTCTTTAAACAGGTTTTGTAAAAATTTTTTTGTAAACTTTTTTTTTTGTTTTGTTTGTATTTAATAAACCTTCTTAATGGTAGGATGCTTATTTCTCTTTGTATGCTGAAAGGTCAATGTCAGGGAAAAATTTCAAGTGATTTCTTCTAAACTCCCCTCACCTCCTTAAACAACAACATCCCCCAAAAACATTTTTTTCTGTAAACTCTCTGCTCTGACCTTCCCTGTAGCCTTTCAGTTTCTTTCTATTCCATTTCTTCTGCTGTTTGTATTCTCACTGCTACGATGTCACTAATAGTGGGTTACGATTTTAAGCAATTCAGGTGAAATATGCTGGTAGTGCTTGCAGGCATGCACACAAAGTTCATGTGTGTTACCACAACAAAAAGGGCTTCCTTGCCATTTAATGGATCTGTTGTGGTGGTAGACATAGAAACTAAAAAGCCCATGGAATTTTTCTGAAAGAAAATGGTAATCCTCTAGCTTGTCTAATAGATAATCCTTTTATTCAAACATGTACCTTTATAGACTTCATAGAATCATAGAGTCATTTAGCTTGGAAAAGAGCTGAGTCCAGCCATTAACCCAGCACTGCCAAGTTCACCACTAAACCATGTCCCAGAGTGCCACATCTACACAACTTTTAAATTCCTCCAGGAGTGGCGATTCAACCACTTCCCTGGGCAGCCTGTTCCAGTGCTTGACAGCCCTTTCAGTGAAGAAATTTTTCAAATATCTAAACCTCCCCTGGTGCAACTTGAGGCCATTTCCTCTCATCCTGTCCCTTGTTACCTGGGAGAAGAGACTGACACCCACCTTGCTACAGCCTCGTGTCAGGTAGTTGCAGTGAGTGATAAGTTCTCTCCTGAGCCTCCTTTTCTCCCAACTAAAAAACTCTCAGTTTCATCAGCTACTCCTCGTAAGTCTTGGTCTCTAAGCCTTTCACCAGCCAACTGCAATATTTTCTGATAATTAATGGATTTTTTTAGGGAAGTAAGGTAAAGAAGATGACCTGTATTCCACTTGTCTTATATAGTTATTGGTCTGTGTAAAGATTTAATAAGCAGTAAGGTTTGAGGTCTCAGCATTTCCTGAAGACTAATGGATAGATGAATAAGGTTAAAGAAAATGTTCCATGCTAGGTCCTTCTTTTTGAGTTGTTTTTGGTTTGTTTTCTTAAAGAAAGACCAAGAATGAAATAGTGAACAAATATCTCTACTAATTAGATTTTTTTGTGTTATATACAATTCTCTCAGTTTATAAATAGGAATGAATTCAAAGTATGCTGTAGTACAAATAGCACTGAACAGATTTCTACCACTTACCATGATGTTTCTAAACTTATTTTGTTACTTTCCACAGCTGATTTTTTTTTAAAGGAATGCCAATGTTAGATTAACCTGTGTAAGTGATGCCAGGGCAGCCAGTTAATTTTATTCTATATGCTATTGCATCTGGAGGTAATAGATGGCAGTACAGATGGAAGATAATTTTCATTTCTGACAAATGAGGCACACTAAAAATCCATTAAATTTTTTCTTAATTTACTTTATTATGAAAAAAGCCACAGAGTTTAGGGAGAAATAATCCAAAGCATGATTAATTGAATGTGTTCTGAAAAGTCATTCAAAAGCATCTCTCTGAATTACTGTTTCATTTATAATCAGTGTTTTTGTTTGGGTGTTAGTGAAACTGCTGCAATCTGTAGCTGTACCCCAGCAAATACACAGTGACACCAAGGCAAAGACTTACACATGGTGTGAAGTTACTGCATTGTGTGGGTGATTTTTATGTGCAGATATATAGAGTTTTTCCTAGTCAGCACTGGAGATGGAAATGCTCCACATTGAACATAGGCTGAGCAGACACAAGCTGTACTTGTGAATGGACCACCTTCTTCTCAAAATGATATTCACTCTCAAGGAAGAACATTTGCATGGGTACCCTTTGTTTTCCTGGGAAAGTTTTTGATTGTTGTAGATGTTTGTTGGAAATGCAGTTGGAATAGTCACTGAGCACGTAAATTTATTCCGCTCAGCTCTACAGAAACTATAACAACCCTTTTGAATAAGTTAGAAGGATTTGTTTGTTTTTTTAAACGGATAGTAGAAAGATCTGTCACTTCGAGTAAATTTTTCCATCTTTTCCTTGAAGAAAACTTAATTTTCCAGTAGTCTCTCCGACAAATTCCTGTGCTGCTGTTTGCTGTCACTACCGTGAGCTGCCTGCGTTATTCTCTGTGTAGAGTTTTACCCCACCCTAGTGGCCGCTTTGGGTTTTCTTCCTTTTACCTCGTTTCCATTTTGTGAGGCTGGAGGAAGGCACAATTCTACAAAGTTGATATCAAAGCTAGTTACCAGTGTTTAGACTTGAATTTTCAAAGGCATCTGGAGAAGCTAAGTATCCAGTTTTAGACCTGGACTTCATTTAAGGCTTTTGAAAATCTCAGCATTAGTTGTCTGTTGTGAGTCAATGTTTTGGTCAGACTCCAGATCATGGTGTTTTTTCCCAGACATAAAAGCAAGCACTGATTTGTCCTAACTCTTGGTTTATAAATCAATAAATTATTATAAATCAATGTGTGGACCTATTTTAACATACAATAATTAATAACTTTCATACTATGAGGTATTTAACTGAAACATTGTAAAATATGGCTTTTTGGTTTATTCTTACAGAACGAAGGTGAAGATTTCAGCTATGTTATTGCATTTTTTCTTGGAACGGCAGCCTGTTTGTACCAGGTGCGTTTTTCTGTTTGCATAATTCACTAGAGTTTAGAAACATTACCCAGTCATGCATAAATTGTCATCATGTTTTCTTAAATGTCACAGATCCTTGAATAGGGCAATTATAAAAAATAATTTCTGCTTTATTTTATTTCATTAATCTTAAATTATCATACAGTAGATTAATACAAAATTGCTTCTGTTTGCTACTATTTTTCTCCAGTTAGATAATTAAGGCATTTACTTTTGTGTTTGGAGCTTACAATTTAGCTCTAAAGTCAGGAGCAGTGGGGGTTATATTATTCCTTGCAGTAGTGGTTTCATAGTTCAAGTAAATTTAACCATCTGAAAAATACCTTACTGCTTCTTCCCTTTGGGAAGATTTGAAGTAAATACAGTAATACCAAGGTACTACACCCTGGGATTTTCCTGACTTTGTACATGAATATGCATCGCCTTCCTTTTCAAAGCTTTTGTCCACTTTTCACTATATTTTCCTTTTCCTGTCTGATACTTCCCCTTGCTTTTCATTTCTTTAGGTTTTCCATTTCTGCATCTGAATTTGACTTTCCTGTAATTTATATCAAGACATTCTGGTGCCTGTTGGCATCTGTCATTCAGTGACACTGCTATTACATTAACCTATGTCTGTAATGTCTGTCATGCTCAGTTGCTGTTATTATGATTATTTTGACTTTTATTCTCTTGTGGACTATGCAATTTCTACTTGTTTCTGTGTGCCAATGTTTAGTACAGTGTCAGGCAGCCAAATAAAATAATGTCTCAGGATTTTCCTTTTATATCAGCCTCTATATCAGTCAGCCTTTTGTCCAGGTTACCTGTAATCTCCATTCTCTACAACTTGTCTCTACTAAAATGTTACAGTACAACTTGTGTCCCTCACCACTTGTTGACTTTCTATCAATATCTGCCTTAAAGAATTCAGATTGATCTCAATTTTACATCAGGTAAAGTCCCATATTTACATGAGACTTAAATGGAATAAGATGTTTTAGGCTCACTCATGTGAGATAAAACTTGAGGCAAGAGACTTGAACAGATTTCTAGCTGTAGTAGGAGGAAGGCAGAGCAGGGAACTGAGGGCAGTCTTGACACTGTGTCACACCACAGCGTGCAGAAACGGACCCTTAAAATGTGGTAGGATTGTGTTTCTCTCCAAATGTGATCCACGTTGCAGCAGCTGAAGCAGGGCAGTGGGTGTTTGTGGACCTCTGCATCTCTCAGTTAATCCTTGGCATTACTCCTGGCACAGCACTGGGAGGTATCTGGGGGATTGCCTTGTGCTGAGTGTTCATTCCCAGCTGCAGGGGCCTGGTATTTTCCCTGTCCTTCCCACTGCTTTGCCTGAAGAAGACTGAAGTGGCTCTTGTTCCTATTCCACTGCTGGCGTGGAACTGAGAGTATGTTTTGACCAGAGATGTACAGAAACATCCCCTTTGTTTTGTCATTGTAGGTTGTAATCTATTATTATGGGAGAATTGTTCTCAGAAAGGGTTTAATGGAAGCAAAATGTAGCCTTGTATTGATGTCAGGTACTTTTCACCCTGCCATGACTGCTGAATTGATACTGTTCTTACATGTTTTAGGTTTTCCTTGTTTTCTTCTGTAATTCCTCAGTGACCACATAGTGTTTCTTCAGTGAAAGTTACTTGCCATGAGGTAATCTGATTTCTTTTTTATTTCCTGACAGTGTTACCTGTTTGTATACTACACGGGCTGGAGGAATGCCAAGTCCTTCCTGACCTTTGGGCTGATTTGCCTGTGTAACATGTATCTGTACGAACTGCGCAACCTGTGGCAGCTCTTCTTTCACGTGACTGTGGGAGCATTTTCTACCTTACAAATCCGACTGCGACAACCACAGGGAAAGTCCCCTGATTACAATGTCTGACAAGTCCTGGAACATTTAGAGGAAGTTTTGTTCCAGTAGTTTTTCACTCTCAGGAATGTAAAACTGTTCTCCAAAAGAAGAAGCTGTTTGGATGGTTTTGGTTTTTTTTTAAAATAAATCAGTGTAAGATGCCTGTGGACATTTTTCACTTGATGGTTGAACTTTTTTTTAATTATTTTTTTATTTTCTTGAAAAGGGCACAAAAGAGTATGGGACTAGAGGAGGAAAGTGGAGCATATCATGGAGTGAAATGTATGTAGGGACACCAATTTTGAGGAATTTGATTGGTGGCATAAAAAAACTTCATTCAAAAGTATGTTAATGGAGGAATGTATAGAGTATGTGTTCTGCATATCATGCAAGCTTTTCACTTCCAAAATCAGTTTTGCCTTTGTGAGGCAGTAGGGAATAGGCTAAATAAGTAATAATAATAATGCTATTGCATATTAGCAAACTAGATGTGGAATATGTAAGATACCAGATTTTGGAATGTTTTGTTTCATGTTGACACATATATGAATGTTTTCTTAATTAAAATGTAACCTGGAAACTCAGTTTCTGAGGATCAGCTTCACCCATGGCCCTCTGTCTAGTGCTGTAAGTTCTTTAATGTTTTTTCATTTATCATTTTCTTTTAATTATCATTTGAAAGTGATCTATGTAGGCAGAGTTCCTTTTTAGTAATTATTCAAAAAGTTCTGCCACTTAACCCAGGATTTTTGTGCACTTGTGTTTGGACTCTGGAAGGGTTGAAAGAAAACTGATTGGTGAGTAAATTGAGTGACTTGTACTTGCTGGACTATTGTTCTTCTTTTTATATGTTCTTCATTACTTTCAGATATGGATAAATGATTAGCTCAAACCTGAGATAAAAACTGGTGACAGGAAAATAATAAATCAGCCTGTTTAGCTTAAACAAGAAAAGACCAAGGATTGTGTTTATTCTTCTGGCTTTATGAATTCGGTGTTTTTGTGCTGGCATAAAACTTCCTTCATCTAGACTTGTGTTTCAGAGAACTGTTTTATGCTTCTGAAGTTGGTGAATCAACTAGCAAACCCCAAACACTTAAAAACAAACAAGCAGCCATATAACACCACCAGCAGTTACACTGGGGTTTTATTTTACAATTGTGTGACAGTTATTTTTGATGTTTAGTAATGTACAAATAAATAGTTGTAGATTTTTATATACAGATTGTAATCAAGCTTTAATGGCAGGGAGGTTGCCATGCTCTTGTGTTGCTGGATTTGGGAATTGGCAGAGTCTTGCTATGCTATGAAATGTTGGTCCAGACAAATTTTCTTCGGCATTTCGTTTAGTGTCAGATGATACGACCAAGCAGAAAGGAACTAGATATTTTCTTTTCAAGTAATTGTTATTAGTCAAGAAAATTGTGCATAACACAACCGAGAATTAGGGAATGAAATTGTAGTCGAAGTGAGCAGGTATGTCTCAGACTGATGTGTGAGTTGAAGCCCTTGAAGACACCTTGGTGCCCAGGTTCCAAGGTTGGTGCTGGGGGTGATGTGCTTTGCGGTTAATTCTCTTCCCTCCCCACTTTGAGACACAGAAGAGGAACATGTTCAGGAACATGGTTTGCTTTTGTTTTGGGAATTCAGAAATAGGGGAAATGATAAAGAGGAGGACTGGATTGAAGCATACAAGAATTTTAGGAAGCGTTTACACCACAAGTATTTTAAAAATCCACAAGAGCAGCAAACAACCTTTGTTTAGCACAGATAAGTTTGCCTGTATTAGCATTTGGTGCACCTTCCTGAATTCCAAACACCAGAAAAGGTGAAGAGCAGTCCTTTACCATGAAAGATAGAGCTATCCATGTTTTAAGCATAAAAACAGGTTTTATTTTGCTCATAGAGTCTAGAAGGGTCCTTATACCTATTTTTTCACCTCCGTTGATAAGCAGGGAGGCAATTATGAATACCTGAAGTACTGCTTAGTTTTTAACTTGGGCTGTTGTTCACATAAATTTTTTGTTGCATTATTGCTTCAGTTTGTACGTTGGCAGAGAACCTTGTTTTCTCTGAGGCACCTTTCCTTCCTGCTATTCCTAAAGATACATTTTTAAGTAATGAAAACTTCCTTCGTCATAGCATCTGGAGCCATTATTCCATTCCAGTTATTATGGTGGTGTTAAATTAATTGCTGATTAGCAGGTACAGTGAACAAATGCAACTGTCAGTGTAACAGAAGACAGTTGGGGTTTTGTTTGCTTGTTTTTATGGCACTGATGAAAATTTGATTTCACAATGAAAAGTTAATGAGCATGACTGTTCTTCATTACCTGATATTACTAGGTGCTAAAAACATAGCTTTTTAGCATGTTTTAGTTTGACTGCAATATTAGAACTTGCTGACATTTTGTGTGAGATGAGAACCAAGATACAGCAGACCAAGTTGGAGGTGAAAATTTGCTGAAAATTCCCAGGATTTCCCATTTGATTTTACAAACTCAGCATTCAGAGAAACAGTAGAAGCTTCCCTGCTCATTTTACCAGATACTTGAGTTACAAGACTTATGAAGATGAACTTGTGAAAGATGACAACTCTCTTGAACAACATGCTTTATTTTAGTTTGAATTGCAGAAGGCCATTGGTAGTCATTCAGTTTTTCTGTGGGATTTAGTAGAAGCAGAGCTCATTTCTTGCTGTATTTATAAAGGAAATGCTTCTCTTTGAGGTTGGAATGGGTTCATCCAACACCCACAATAACATATTTTTCTTTGAATAAGGTGTCAGTGTTTATATTTACTTTCAGGAAGGAATGACCAAAAGACTGATGTCCCCAAGGTATATAGAATGCTGATTGAGGTTTGATTACCTCAAGTCTTGAGCTTCTAGGATTTAATCACATTTTTCCTTCTGTATTTTTCTGGGGTTTTTAATTGTGTTTTGCTTTCTTGTATTCAATGTCTGGACCAATAGCTGGGGATAAAAACTTGTCTCATTTGGGAATTGTCAGATTTTGCTAGTAAATAACTTTTCAGGCCCTGGAAAGTCTGTAGGCTCCTTCTCCTTTCGCAGTTTCATGTAAAACACACACGTGTTTATGAGGTATATAAGAAAATACCGAGAGAGAGAGAAGGGGAGACTGAGGTGCAGAAAAGAATGCAGCATTCCACGAGGGAATATATGGATGTGTTGCTTAGATTGATTTTTAGCTATATCAAAGCTAGCAAACTAGATGATGATGGAAACTGGTTTCCTTTGCAGACTGTGATTACTTAACAGTCACCGAGGACTATTTAACATATTGATACTCTTCTTATCATTAGGACTGAGGAGCATCTGTTTAGGGATATTACTTTTCAGCCTCCTGCCTTTCATTTCCCATTTTCACTGCAACTACTATGGTATGATTATTTTTTGCTTTCTTGGTTTGTTTTGGAAAAAGAAGCCCACTGATATTTTCAAACACTAAGCACATGCTATTTTAAATCAGCTTTTTGTCAGAATAAATAGCATTCTAGATAGATGTTACAGCTTGCAGAAGTCCATGCTTTCTGAATGGTGTTAATATACAGGGATGTATTGCAGGAGGGGTTTTCCCTGATGTGGGGTAATTGATGAGAAGAGTGTGGCAGTAGGAGATCTGCATCAGTGGCAGTTTCATCCCTGTGTTGACAGGAGTCCAGATGATCTCTCAAGAGGAGTCTGAGGAACCTTTGACCATCTAGCTGCATGTGTACTTCCAGTCACTGACTTCCAGTCACTTCCACAGCTGGTCAGATATTCCAGGTACTATTTATTTTGGTAAGGCCTAATGATCTCACAGTTTCTGGACCAGCTTCTTTTACTTAACAAAATTGTGGTTCATCAGTTTTATTGATCAAAATGTTTGCTAATGAATGTTATGGAGCACTTACTGGTAGAGCCCTGTTTGCTCTCCTGACTGTATAGAGCTATACAGAAGTTGTTCAGAGCATTTACAGAATATTTGTTCTCCTGGATAACGTTTCTTACTTTCTTCCTCAGAGGCAAAGCCTCCTGAGACAGGTAGGTGACAACTACACGTTCAGAAGGTTTAAGGAACATGTAGTGGGGGCAGCACAGGCCCTGTATCACCTGGCACTGGTATGGGCTTCAAAGCTACCAGCTCAGCTGGGCTTCCAGCTCAGCTTGCACTGGGAACATGTGAGACCACTGTAGGATTGTCCCACTAACCTGTACAATGAGCACACCAGAGTTGTCAAGCACTGGGCAACACTCCAAAGGAGACCGTGCTGTGTGTCTTATGCTGGAGCTGCTGTGGAAATGCCATGAGAGAGAGGGCGGAGGAGCAGCAACAGGTATGGAAGGGCCTTGTTTGCACAGTTGACTGTTGTGCTGCCAGGGTGGTGATGGGGGGTTGGATGATGACACCCACACCCTGGGCTGACTGTTTTTTGCTTATCTATAAGTTGGCATTTGATAGTTTGTGAATAATCAATTACTTTGGAAGGAATGGCCTGTAGGTTGTGATGTGCTCTCCCTTTCTCTGGGGTGGAAGGGGTTTTATGTCTCTTGGCCTGATCTTGCACTGCCTGGTTGAGTCTCCACAAGTCTGTTTCCAGTAGATGGCAATAGTTATTTGCATCTGAAATTCTGTGTTGAAAGAAAAGGTCTCAGCTGCTTACAGGGAAGTTCCCTCTCTAGCTGGTCTCCTGTGGAGCTTTTTATTGAAATGCCTGTGCTGTGCTGCAGCAGCAGCACCTCTGAGCGCGTCAGTGCTGGACTCACCACTGCTGCAGCTCCCACCTGGCACCCACTGCCTGCTTTCCCAGCGGGAGCTACGGGGACAGGGCTGGCACCAACAGCACGGCCGTCTCACCAGCACTGCACCCAAGGGCCAGGGCAGAGCAGGACAGGGGGGACTGAGAAGTGCTCAGAGACAGAAATTAAAAAATATAACCCTGCTTTTTACAGAAAACTGTCTGGCTGCCAGATGGCAGGAAAATGCTGCTGCTGCTGCCCCTCATCCTGCCTGAAATTCAATTTTCTTCTCCCTCCCCCACTCCCCAAGGCCTTCTTGCCCCTTCAATTGAAAAGCCTTGGACAGAGTGGGTCAAGAGCATAGAAATTGTTTTTCGGCTTAAATCAGCTGAGCTGCCCTTTCCCAGCAGCATCCCAATCTCTGTCTCCAGGCCATGCCCCAAACTTCAGTCTAGAAGTGATGGTGCTGTGAGGAGCAGCTGGGAAACAACAGAAGGGAAATATTTGGACATAGTTTTGGCCAGATGATGCTGTCCACGTTTGTGTTAACGCACTAACAGCAAGGCAGGGGATCTTTGCGGAGTTGGGCACACATGTAAGAAATTTGTTGCATCCTAAATGTGTCATTTTTTTTTTATGTGCAGGCAGATACAGCTCTGTGCTGGGGAGAAGTGGCTAAACACCTTAAAATTCATCAAAACGCTTTTTGGATGGGAAAAAGATGCATTAGGGGAAAACTTTTCATCCAGTTGATGTGTACACTAATTGAAATGAGTGGGCACAGCACTGAGGGCTCCTGCCTTCCCTTCCCTGGGGAATACCCTTCTCCAGATAGTTAAAAAACCGTACTTACATCAGATAATGTCCTAAACGGCTGTTTGTGTGATTATGTAGGAAAGTACAGAAAGTATTAAATAGTTCTTCACCAGCTTTCTTAAAGGCTGATACCTTAAGTACTTCATGGCTTTTTGTTACTGCAGCTGTGTTCTCAGTACACTCATAAAATCCCTCCTAAACAGTAACAGATTGTAAGTAATTTGGTTCTTAGTTGCCTGTGTAATGTCTTCTCAAGGAAAAAAAGTCAGCTGAAAGCTGCAGGGTTTTGTTTCTCAGTTACACTTCAGGCTTCTGTTAATTGGTACAGTTACTTGTAGCATTTTCTTTTACCTGTAAAGGTTGAAAATGTTGCATTGGCAGGCAGTGCTGACTCCTCCCAGTTGTCTTTGAGAGGACTAGCACCAAGGGGCCTACCTGGGGAATTCTTTGGCAGAGGTGATGTACTTTTAAAAACTTTTTTAAAATACAAGCTGGTTTGGTTTTTTTTTTTAATGGGGCACACACACACAGATTTAAGCTATTCAGTTATACCAGCATATTTAACCACAGTGCCACAGCAAGGCTTTGTCAGCTCTCCTGAGACTAACATTCCAAGGCAAGTGGGTGCACAAGAAGGACCCAAGGGATGTTTGCTGGTGCAGCCTAGCCCTTGGGAGTCTGTAACTGGGCAATGCAAAGTTCCAGGGTGGTCCAAAGGGCCCCCCATCACTGTGAGACAAGAACTGGGTGTTTCTATTTGCAGATCCAGTATCTCCGAGACAACTGATGTCTGATCTCCTCACTAGCCAGATGCAGCTAAAATAAAACAGAGACACTTAACCAGTGAAACAGTGTTTAATATAGTTAAATTACTTAAATAGATTTCAATTTCCATGGGAAATCATAACTGTATCCATTTTTGCAAGATCCAGAGTAAAGAGTGTGTGAATACCCCTTGAAATGATCATGACACACTGTCAACAATCACAGCTAGAGATACTGGGGACTTGAAATTTCATTGACAACACAACTTCATAAGATGAATCAAAAGTTAAGAAGACTGCAGACTTTTGGAAAGCAGAAAGCAAACCTAAAACTGAGTGTATGGCATGAAGGTAATGAAACTCAGTGAGGGGGCAAGAGGGATGGAAGGTGGAGGAGGGGGAGAAAGGCATAACAGTGTGATGCAACTTAAGTATTTTGCAAACCAGGAAAGATGTGAAGGAGCAAAAGTATAGTACAAGGGCAGACTTGGCAGTTTTACAGAAGTCAATATACTATACTTTTCAGAGATGTTTCCTAGTGGAAGGGAGAAGGAAAGGGGCGATGCCATTTAAGCTCATGTTTAAATGGCTTAATGCTCAGGTCATGCTCGGCAATATAGCAAATTAATTAAGACAGGCCCATGGATTTTCACTTAATCTCATTGTCAAGTAGGAAAAAATAAACCACCACCACCATAGTGCAATCATTAAGCTGTTAGTACTATAATAATTCTGCCCTGAGAAGAGTGAAAAAGAACTTTATTAAATGTCAAAAGATTGGAGTAATTTTTAGTGCTAGCCAAATTCAATATCAAAACTTTACCCTCATAGAATATAAAAAATATAGCTTTTTTAAATTATTTTCTTTTTTTAATAAAATATCAAGGGATTTTTCTTTAATAGTTAGAAAAGGTACATAAATGATAACAGTGAACTATTCATAAACCCCCCCACTAGTGATAAAGATGCCCAGCACAGTATCAATGGCACTGTATTTTAAGGTCACCCACCTCATATACACCCTTGCCATCATAATCTTTTTTGAAGATCACCTAATTACTGAAAATGGAAAATCTGTGACAGTTTTAAGTAAGTGCTTACTACAAGAAAGTCAACTCGATGCTGCAGCACATAGTTCCTTGTAGTGTCAAATGGCAGTTACAATATCAGACAACTCGCAGATCAGCAGGATTCTGTTAAGACCATCTATGAAAAACAATTTTTTTAAAATAAAAGTTCAAATGAGCTTTTTTTTTTTCCTCATAAGAGCTCCTCTTAAGAGTTAGAAGATTTGGTTAGGGCTCTTTTTGACATGTTTGATACCGTCTCAGTAGCTAAAACTCAAAGGTCCTGGTTCCACTGGGAAGCCGCCACCCTCCGCTTGAATGCTGCATGGAACAACTGTGTGACTACCGCGGGTTTTTTCCTCTTCTTTGGGGTTGTAGATTTTTCTGGATTTTCGTTTTAGAATGCATCTGATTCAGCCTGGAAACTCACCTTTTGTTTGTTGTTGGTTGATTGTATAGTGATAATCTGAAAACTGCCAAGTCTGTGTTCATAGTATTATGCAGAAAAAAATTACACAAAAGTCTACAGGTTATATACACCTCCCCCCACACCTTGGTGTGGACAGCCTGCCTTCTAATTTATATATAATTTACAAAATATAGAATTTGGTATATCTGTTAGATCTCCATGTTTTCAATATTACAAAATAAAAAATACAAAAAAACCCACAACAAATTTCAGGGGAGCTCCCCCCCACAAAATGTCTCTTGTTTACATCTAGTCTTTCCCATGTAAACTGATAGATACCAAAGAAGAGCACAGACGACTTTTTAATAAATATGGTTGTAGAGCCATCTTCCTTTGTCTTGATCTTCCCCTCGTCAGGTGTGCCAGCCCCACTCAGAAGAGCAGTCATTTAGCCATGTAGAAGAAGGGAAAAGAGGAGACCAAGGCTATAATGTCTTTTCACACTAAAACATTACCAATGCCCTTCTGAAAGGCCTTTTTGTGTGCTGCAACAGTGGGTGTCAGTTTTGAAAGCCCATTCAAAACAGCTAATAAAAGCACAGTGGAACACTTCAAATAGCTGGCAGTATGGGATGGAAACATTATGGGAGTGCAAATCCATTCCAAAGTAATGCTTTGTAGTGAATCATACATTCCTTCAACCAAGTAAATGTTGTGTTGCATCGATAAATACTTAAATAGCTTCTTACATCATCCTGTGGTAGCAGCCTTTTTAAAAAATTCTGAATTCATGTCTTATCTGTGAACTCTGTAGTACACATCTTTGGTCGACTTAGCACTCAGCCAGGAGCAACTCCAAGGTGGTTTCTTTCACTTGCCTTTCATGATGGGAGGCCAAAGAGTTTGCTGATACCAGCACTAGAGTCATGGTGTGAAGTCTCAACTGCACCACGTCTTCAGCTTCACTGCCACAAAAATGATTTTTCTCCAATTCACAATCCTGTGTAATGCAAAATCTGTCTTTGTGTGACGCTGCAGTCGGTGCTAACTAATGGGAGGCCCTTCATTTAGAAAGTAGGTGGTCATTTCTCCTTTGCCTTTGACCTTTATGACCCCTCGGTATTCCAGCTGATAGTTGTTGGCTGCTAAAACCTGATACATGTCCGTGGTTACCTGCAGAATAAACAAAAGTAAACAGATACTTGCCATGTCTTCCATACAGTCTTTTCATTTGCTTTTGGAGTAATCCATGGACAAAATTAAAGAAGGATCAGCTATTTTGTTCCTAAGTCAATCAATGTTTGCATAGCAATCCCTAACTAAAAGGTTGGCGCAAGTTGCTGAAGAAACACAACCTTTAGAACCTGAGAAACAGTAGAAGTCTCACATAGTACACAGCTGGGGGGGACTACATTTTTCAAGGAAGTCACAGGATAAAATGAAACAAATTTGTCACTTTTTTAAAAAGACACCAGTCACTTCAGTCTACTCAGATGCATTCATTATATGACTGGTGTGGTAGAAGGAAAACAAGTTAAACTTATTAAAAAGTCCTAAAAAATGTGCTAGAAGTTACACAGTGGGTGTACAGCTTAGAAGGAGTCAGGGTATTGTTTTTATGAAGAAGGTAGTGGGCAATGAGGCAGACTGATTGAATGGAATACTCTAGCCAGCATCCAAATTCTCTTTGCAGATGCCAGTCACTAACAATCCCTTGTGCTGCAGAATAACAGAAGCTTAAACACCAGATTTCCTGAGATGATATTTATTTAATCATTACAATGTATTTCCTCACCCTTTTCCAGGTGGCTTTAAGTATTTCCATTTCTGGCTTCCTATTGTTGCAACATTGCTGTGCTGATTTGCTTAAGTAGAATGAAAATTGTCCACAGACCATCTCGTAGGGAAGCTTAAAGAGTGTTGCATAAATACCAATCCAGTTAACTGACAGTCACAGAAACAGCATGGCTGCCCCTCCTGGGTTTTACATCAGTTAGTCACTCTATTTTTTATAACCCTTCAATACTTTCCCAAGGAATGACACTGTTACTGTGGACATTGGCTCAGCAAAAGCAGGACAGGGGAACTGAATCACTGGAAAGGTCACGTCTGAAGGACAAGGAGATGTGTGATTACCAGACAGTTTCCATTAGCCCTTAAACCATCCTTTTTAGTTATATATCCTCATCCTGCTGATGCCTGGACCCTTGCTGGCCTCACACCACACATGGCACTGTGAGCAGCAAAGTGAATTACAGAAATACGTACCTGAATCAAGCCCTTGGAAAATAAATCCTCCTACTGTCACAGGCAGCCAAACAGCACATGGGAGCAAGGATCAGAGCAGGACTGTGCTCACAGTGCCAATGAGGCACATGGGGAAGGACGCTCAGCTCAACACTTCCACCCAGAACTAAACTGCAAGTTTTTGACTAAAGGTTGCACCATTGCTCACGATTAAAAGACAAAACTTGCTGGTTCCACAAGCATTCCTTAGGTGGCTTTTCTTTCAGTTATGTTTAAGTAAATGTATGGCATAAAGGAATAAAATGAAACTGAAATTCCAATTCTAATTAAGTTTCAAAACATATAAGTGACACAGGGCTGACTGTGTAAGTTTTCCAGTGGATGCCTTACCTGAATCCTGTCAGGCACACCTGTACTGTCCATTCGGCTGGCTACATTCACTGTGTTGCCCCATATGTCATACTGGGGTTTGCGGGCTCCTATCACCCCAGCTACAACAGGACCAATATTGAGGCCTGGAAGGAGAGGAAAAATCCACTCAGATCCACATGAAGTGTGAGGCAAGTTATTATTCAGACAATAAAAAAACATCCCGAGGTTCATCGGTTCTAGCTGTGCTTTACCCTGAGGTAAAGCTATGGCCAAACCGTGGGGAAAGAAATGTTTAAAAGAAAGTTGGTTTCTTTGATTCATTATGCCTACCTGACTGGCAGCTCAGGTTGGATCTGCTCAACCCAGAGCTACTTTCCAGTACCAAATAACAGGATAAGGTTTATTTTCCATCTGGTTAACAAGCAAACAGCTCACCTGGAAATCAGCACACACCTGCTGCAATGCTGAGGGCCTGCAAGGCAGCAGCCCGGCCGCCTTCCAGAACAAACTACACACTTGACAACCTCACATTTTTTCTCCTTTTCTGTTGCTTTTTATTCCCTGACTTGAAAGACAGTTTAATATCCAAGAATGGCAGAGCTGGAATCATGGGGGGCGTGGGCAGGATGGACATCACAGGCAAAAATGAGCTCAACCACCACGTGAGACTGTGCTGCGGTAAGAGCCACTCTGCACCAAGGCCAGCTTCCTAACTGCTCCTAATTCTCCTGGGAGCTTCAGTAATAATGGTGCTATACCATAAAAAACCCGCTGTGATGTTGCATAGAGGTCAAAGTGGTCACCAGGCACAAGACAATTCACATCACTGTAGAGCTAAGGTAAGATCTATGGTTTTAACTCTCCTTAAAACCCCCAGCTCAGAATGACTACTACGTACAAGGAAACCTGTGAACACAGGGACATTACCTATCTTCATCTGGAAGTTGTTGAATGAATGTTCATTAATGTATTTCATTTGGTCCATTAACCTCATGGCAAAATCAGCCAGAGCTTTGATATGTGTCTTCCCTTCCTTGTCGTAAGTGGAGTCGTTGAGGCCTGACGCCGCCATGTAGGTACTGCCAATGGTCTTGATCTTCTCCAGCTGCCGAAATTGGTCCTCACTTATTATCTGTTTCACAAGAGCAAAAGAAGCAAATAAACCTGGACAAACATAGAGATGCTGGTAATGTCCTTGCCACATGCCTTGTCTTGGTACAAGAACTAAAAAGTACTGGACAGAGCCTCCCCTACTGAAGGAATGGGAAGAAACAGGGATCAGATTATTCAGAGGAGCAACACAGGAATAGAGGGGATTTTAATGTGGAAAAAAAATAAAACTAAAGACTTCTAGAGCAAGGAGATGGCAAGCATGGCACAAGGATTTGAAACACCACCTTCCTTCAGGAGCTCAGCAAAGCCCAACTAAACTCATTGATTCAGTTCACTCTGTCCACCCAGATTTTCCATGACTTACTTCATCAAAATCAGCAATGATCTCATTGAGCAGCCTCAGACACTCCACCCCTTCGTTGTTGGCTTCCAGCTCCACATAAAACTCGGAGAAGTTGCTTATGGAGGCGAACATGACAGCCACACACTCACAGGACTGGTAGTACAGTTCATCATTTCGCCGCTCCTGAGCCAAGAAATGGGCTGCCACATCCTTCGGCAAAATGTTGTGGAGGAGGCGTCTGTTATAGGCCTGCAGCTCCTCCATTTCTTCTTTCTCTTCAGTAGCCTAGTTTAGGAAGGAGAGGCAGTGCTTACTCCTTTTGTAACTGCTCTGGGGAGGGGAAAAAAGCTGAAATTGAACTTGCAGGGAGGACACAAACAGAGGAAGAGGGGAAGCTGCACAGGAGGGCAGAACCAGCGAGATGCAGAAACTTGTGTTTTGCGGTGGAAGATGGTCCATGTGCACACAAGTATGTGAAAGCAGGCACAGAATAACGCCAGAATCCAGCATTGTTGTATTTCTGGTCCCTGAACTGGGTAATCACTCAGCTCACCCCTTCTATTGCTTTACCATTTATAAATGAGGATAACAATGTTTACCTGCTTCCCAAGGAGCTTTAATTAATTGTTGCTTCCTCAATGCCTTGTACTCAAACCACAAAGACCTATAATTAGAATGATGCCCTGCCACCCAGAAGGTAAAAAATCTATACAAAACCTGCAGTCCTGTGGCTCTCCAGCCCCAGCATCACTCATGGGCACAAAAACTGAAAACATTAACAGTGAACCCAGGGACAGGAGCACAGTGTGGCATTATCCACAGTGTGTTAGTGGGGTCTAATGAAGGCTGGACATCGAGCCAGTTCCCACTGCTTAACAGGAAAGTGAATGAAAATGCAAATGTGAATCTTTCACACCCCTGAACACAGCAAACTAAAGCTCACTGAACTCTGTGAAGCAATTCAGCAGTGAATATGAGCTTCCCATATTTACAAATTGTGTTATATTACAGGTTCCTGCAGCAGTAACAGCTCAGTTGCCCAAATTCATTAATCTCGACCTTCAGATCTATAACCTTTTACTGTGGGGACCATCCAAAGTGCATTTACAAGGAAACAAAGGGTTGAAGTAAATAACTGGGATAAGAAGCACAGAGTGTGCAAAGTACCAAAGAAGAGCAGAGCATTATTAGCATGCCCAGTTATAAACCAGATCCAGATTAAATTCAAAGGCACTTTATAACACTCCTCAACTCAACAGTGAATAGCTCAGTAGTCCTATATTAATGCCAATGACTGTGTGATCCTCCAACACAGCCAACACCCACTAACCTGAAGCTTCCAGAGGAAATCAAGCCTTGCAGTGGATTCCACTTGCTGGGCATGCAAATACAGTGCCAGGACAAAGACGGTAATGATGACAGGGGTCACAATCTTCAGCGCCACTCGTGTCATCACTGGGGAGCTGCAGCCAAGGAAAGAGCAGAACTTCCCAGTTAGTGGAGGAACACAGCTTTGCCACGCTCTGCAGTTCCCACTTCAAGGCTAACCAGCCTCAAGAAAAGGCTTTTTTTCTTTCCCTTCAAAGCCCGTGTTGGTAAAGGGACAAACAGTACCTGCAAAAAGTTGGGGACTTTGGCTCATGGGTGCCGGTTTCTAAAGGAGAACTTGGAAATTGGAAATGTTATCCAACTTCTTAGAAAGGGTTATCATCAATACAAAAGCCACTTTTCGGAGAATGTCCATACGCTCTCAGTGTGGCAACACCTGACAGCTCCTCACTGTGTCTCCTGCACTGGCTTCCCCAGCCTCCCAGCTCTGGAAGTCTGGAACTGTTCTACACTTGCAGCTTCTCTAATTAGTCACTTCTGCATGGCCTTTGTTTTGTAAGTGTTTTATAAGCTGAAATGGGCACTAAGGCACATTCCTATCCCTTCTGACAAGCAGGCAAATAGAAACTGTCAAGTATGAATTACAGAGTTATACAGTGTGAAAACATTATTTTGATAAAATCTTTGACTTGTATTACAAATAAATGCTATAAGATGCTCTATAGAGAAAGCTGACATAAGTCCCACAGGAAAGAGGATGTTCTGAGAGTAGCTATACACACAACAGAGTAATACTCAGCCCACTTAGGCCATTTGCACTGTGTTGTACCAGCTCACAGCAATGCATAGTCAAATACTAGACACTGCTGGGGTGAGTTAACATGCTGATATTGCACCTTGTGAACAAAAAATACCTACCAACAAAACCCCATAAAAACATTTCATGCCAAAGTGACTCACCATGATGATGTATTATTTGCAGAGACGCTGAAAAAAAGCACAAACACAAGGTTAGGAGAGGGACTCCCTGCAGCACTCGCCCTTCTGCACATCATTGCACAGCACCTCTGCAGTGTGACACCTCTAACACTGTGTGGGGCTACAGCCCTTTTAAAGCACAGAACTACTAAAAGATGGGAGGGGGAGGAGAAAAACAGGCTGCTGAGTGAGCTACACTCAAAAATCCAGAGTGATGGTGCGACATGGTTAATGTGATTAAAATACCTAAGAAGCATTAACAGTGAAAGAATCATTTGGGATTTTAATATCAGTGTGGGATGCTTGGCAAATGCCTGTGCATCCATCACTACTTCATTAGGTCAGACTGGAAAATTTGACCTAAGGAAGAAAGCTTTGGGCTAATATCTTGTGAGGCATAGCTCCTCTCTTCTCCATTTATTGTGGCAAGGAGATGTGTTTAATTCCTTTAACTCTAGTCCTGCTCCCTTCTTCAGTAAGTTCCTCACCATCAGTGTTGTGCCCAGCTCTAGGTACCACACACAAGTGCACATTCCTATTACCATTCACTACACTGCAAAGAACTTGGGTGAAGCAGAGCTTCTGGGGAAGATGGAGGGTGTGCTTTTTGACAATGAAAAGATGGAATGGAGCTTTCTGGTAGGTAGCAGCTGTCTGAGCCCCTGATTGATTGCTTAATGCTGCTGTGTTTCTTCTCAAGTGTGGGTGGAGTATTAGGTGGCTGAGAACCACGCACAAGCACCTTTTAAAACACCATTTAAATGGAAAGAAGGAGATCAGTGGTAAAATTACTGTCATTGATGCAGTTGAAACTTTGCAGGCTACTAACATGATACATGTTTAGCTTGAGAATCTCACAGCTCTCTAGAGAGCTTCAGGCCACAGTTTTCTGGGGTTGGTGGGAACCTCACTGCAGAATCAGAGATAGAAATCATCAAAATCAAAATAGCCGAGGGGGCCTAACTGGACATAACATCAAAAAAGCATAGTGACTCTCTAACCCTGTTTGTTCCGAGACATTTTCTACAGTTCTGAGCATGTAATTTCTTCTGACATGGATTATGCACCACACTGTTGTCTTGCACACAGCCTATTGCATGGCCTCTTGGCCAGATCCAGCACTGAACATGTGTGCTTGGACATAGACCCAGTTTGAAATGCCTGGGGGCTCCCACATTAAAGGCTGGATCTAGCTGGGGCTGGAGACACTTCCCACATGCAGCATGATTCCCCGGCTCCCCTAAATCATTACCTGGACAAGGATGACTCACTGCTCCCCATTATCACTCTGTCTTATGACGGGAGCAGGGCAGATCAGACCCTTAGTACAGGGGCTGCCAGTTCACTGTGTGTGTTACGCTTGCTCTAAAATCTTCAGCAGAGATTATGAAATGCAGCAAACCCAGTATTTACAATGACATTTTGCATAACTGAAGATGCCCAGTGCAGCAATACTGGTGTTACATTGGTAGGTTGTTCCCCCATGGAACAGACATTTCCAGTAGCAGATGGCTCTTTAATTACTTGAAGGTAACAGAGAGAAGCTTGCTAAACACACTCCTGCTCAAGTTAAGGGCACATTTTCAGCAGGAAAGGCAGTTCACTCTGGGAACAGCTCCCATAGGACAGGAACATCTCACAGCCATGATGGCAAGGACAGACAGCTCTCTAAATCACAAAGCACAGCTTGAACAGAATTGATGAGCTTGATGAACAAATCATCGGGCAAAGCTCTTTGGACTTCACTCTGCAGAACTCAACTTAGAAGACCACATTGGTCCATCATATCTTGAAAACCAATGCATTAGTTTTATCTTCTGCATAGGGAAAAGGAAACATGATAACATCTCTGTGCATCCAGTTACACTTCATGTGTCACCGCACTGGTGTGTCGCTGCAGTCAAGTCTAGCAAGTCCCAACGTGCTATAATCAGCCTTTTAGCTGGTTGCATGCTGGGTTGGTTTGTACACAGAAGTGTGAAGTGACATCTGCATCACTTCTAATTAGTCAGAGTACCATAATGGCTGCAGAGCAGACAGTAATTATGTAGCTACAATGGGCACCCAATTAAAGTAGTATGAGGTCATGTTGGCCTTTTTTTGTTGTTTTTTTTTTAGTATCAGCTGGACAATAAGGTTCATCTCTGAACTATGTGCTACATGCTGAGCTCCCATTTCCCACAACACGCAAATGGGCTACCAGACATCGGGGCAATAAACAGCCAACCAAGGAGCTTTTTGGACAAAACAAAGTGTCCTGGTTTCCACTGGAATAGAGTTAAATTTTTTCCTAGCTGGTGTAATGCTGTGCTTTGGATTGAGTATGAGAATAATGTCTATAACACACTGATGCCTTAAGTGTCACTAAGTAGTGTTGATACTAAGTCAAGGACTTTTCAGCTTCTCAAGCCTCACCAGGCTGGAGGGGCACACGATGTTTGGAGGGGACAGAGCTGGGACAGCTGGCCCTGACTGGCCAAAGGGATATCCCATACCTACGATATGGCATCATGCTTAGCATGTGAACTGGTGGGAAATCTGGCCAGGAGCTGCTGCTCAGGAACTGGCTGGGCATCAATCAGCAAGGGGTGAGAAGTTGCATTGTGCATCACTTGTTTTGCCTATTCTAACTATTTTATTATTATCATCATTATTACCACTATTATTATTTTCTTTCTTTTCTGTCTCATTAAAGTGTCTTTATCTCAACCCACAGGTTTTCTCACTTTTACCCTTCTGATTCTCTCCCCCATCCCACCGCAGGGCAGTGAGCGAGTGGCTGTGTGGGACTGAGCTGCAGCTGGGGTTAAACCATGACACAAATACCATTTAGTGAGAGAGAATACAGCATCACAGAAAGCTATTTCTGGGAAAACATGCTAACCTTCTCCACTTTATTACTGACATTTTGATTGTGAAGTGATGTAAATTATACTTCCAAGTGCTGTAATTTCGCTTAGTGCTTGAATTACAAGAATGAAATTATATTTTGAGATATAAAATGCTTTTTTTCACTAATTGTGTTAGAAAATGCTAAATAGCTTCTGCTGATGGAACACATAATATCTCAATAAAAAGGAAGGAAACCTCATTCTCCCTATACCTCCCCACAGAAAGCTCCATGGGGTTTCCTACCTAATTTCTTTCACTTGAGTGAACAAAATAACTTAAGTGATTACTGTCAATGGCAGCAAAAGCTATACATCCATTAATTGGGCATACAGGAATCACAGAATCATGGAACATTCATGTGAAGGACAGAAGTAACCGGGTGCATCTGGCTTGAAAGGGTTAATGACCATCAAGAAATTTGAGCAACTACACAAACCATTTCATAACACCCAAGATAGCAGTGGGAAGGGCCATGGGAATCTTCTCAACCACCCTCCTGTTCAAGGCAGGAGCAACAACAGCAATCATCCTTGAGGAACAGTTCACCTAAATTGGCATGATTTGATTCACATTCAAGTACAATTGTTGCCTACAAGGGGAAACCATCAAAACAAAGACTTAACACAACAACACAACTCCCAGCAAGAAACAAAACTTGTGGAGCAGGGCGGGTTTGTGGATGTGCCAAACTTCCCTCCCTGGTGTGACCTTCAGGAGAGGGGTAACCATGTCAGTGGAAGGAGGCTGCCACCATGATTAATGTGTGACCTGTTGATCACAAACTACCTTTTGTAAGTAAAAGGGCAACTGTCTACTCCCACTTAGCCCCAGGCCCTTCTGCTGGGAACTGTGCTGAGCCCAGCTGTGATACTGGCTTTTCAAATGCAGATATGTGTCCAGCAGCAACTGGCAGGAGATCACTGGCCAAACATCAAACACCACCATTCCACCACCCCAAGCTGGGTTTGATATATCGTGGTGGTTTATTATCACATCCCTGAGCCAATTCAAGTTTGTTGGAGGACTTTTTTTTCTTTTTTGGGAAATGACATTTCTATATTAGGACTGTAATACCAGAAGAAGTTAGAATGACTAACTACAGCTCCCAATTTCTGGAAAAAAAGAAGTACAGATCCACTCTGATTCCAGTTACATTCTGTTATTATTAGATAGTTCATTAGTCAAGTCCCACATTAAAAAGGTACTCTCCAGCTCTTCAGAGGTGGAGAGTAGCATTGGCAAAGCCTTTAGCTTACAGCCATGCCCTCTCTGGTACCATGCCCTTCCCTTGCTTGCACCACAGCCTCGGCACTCCCATCCACTTAATGCCACAGTGAAATCACTGGGTGAAAGAAATGAAGATTTCAGAAGTGAAAGGCACTTACTAGGTGTTAGCTGTAACCAGGAGATCTGCATTGTCAAAAAGGTTGACCCCTGGCACTTCCACAATGAGAACATATATAAATTCAATGATTAACATAAGGATCAATTTTCCAATACAGCTGATCTGAAGGAACACAGAGCAGGCCAGGAGACTCAATAAGACACTGTAGGTAAAGTACTGTATAAAGACAAAAAGGGGAAAAAAAACAGAAGAGAGATGAGTGTCAGTTGGATAAATCAAAACTGAAAACAAAGGAAACTAAACAGAGGGATAGAAAGGGATTGGGAGTTATGTAGTTGAGCTGACAAAACATGTAAACCTGGGGCTGTCTGTGGGATTCTCCCATGTTACAGAAGTTAAAACTGAATGGATGGAAAGGAAAACTGTGGCATTCTTCTTCAGGTGTTATGTGCTTTACACTGAAGAGCACAGGGCTCACAGCTGTACACCCAAGGTTGTGACGTAGGTTTGCTCTGGACACGGGTACTGAATTAGCAGAAAGAATCATCCAGTTATGCTGTAATAATTTGTACTTTAAGGCCAAATTCTGGACTCTGTGTATCTTTGATTGTATCTTTGATTTGTGTATCTTTGTACAACACTCAGGACCAAGGGTTATTAGCAACTGACACACCAGGACAGATATTCACTTGAGGCCAGTGGGAAAGTACTGTCACTGCTGACGTGACACACTGACTCCACTGGCAGGAAACAGGCTGGACAAACACACTGCCCATAACCATGATCATTTTCCTGCCAGCAGTTTCAGATATGCACGTGTGTGATACTGGAGAACCTCTGCCACACCTGGTGGGGCAGCAGCTTCTGTCAACCAGAGAGCTGAGTGTTTACCATGCCACTGCTCTCAAATGTGATTGCAGACTGAGGGTGCTCATCACCTTCCTGCTATCAAATCTGTGAAGATTTAAGCTTCCACTCTGTCTGGACAGGCCTATTTCTGGCAAAACCCCCCCTGTATCATATGCCTTAGGCAATCCATCCTTTCAGTTAAAAGCAAGCCCTAACTGAAGCAGAAATATGCTTATGTTCTGAGCTCATTTATTAATAGTCATTGCAGATATATTAAATTAGAGAAAACTTGTACAGCTTGTACTCGACTCTTCAGTTTCTAGAGAATGAGTGGATGTTCCCTGTGACTGAGGGATAGGATCCCACCATCTCCTAAACGCACACTGGGAGCAACAGGCACCACCTGTACCAGATCCAACGCGTGCCCTGCAGAGCACAGGGGAGGGACTCCTTGCTTCCTACCCCACTGACTTGCAGGACCTGGCTCGAGGCTGCCATAGCAACCCCAGCATGCAGAAGGATTGTTCCTTATGGCTTAAAATCCCTCTCTGTCCTGAACCAACATTCCTTACAAGTTCAGGATGGGCACAGACTGTTTCTAGTTCTCTGCTGTGCCAGGTTTTGCATCTGGCTCTTTCTGCAGATGCACTAAAGCCTCTGCAAATTTGAAAGTCACAGTAATGGTGGTCTCAGAAACCCCACTGAATCAAATGCGGATCACATTCCTGTGAGGTTAAATGGAAATACGTTCAGTGGGACACTTGGACATCTGGATGACAACAGATCTGCCATAAATCTGTCAGGTCCCCATAAACCCAGATGACCTTGACATAAATTCTGTTCCCATCCTAGACAGATTTTTTCCTTTTCAATTTCCAGTAGACAACACATGTAGCAGTCATGACCTAAAAACTCAGAGAAAGATCTTGACTAGCTATGCAAAAAGAATTTTTTTTTGGCAAAGTATTCTACTAGTGTGTAAAATATATTGGGGTTGGGTTGTTTGTTTGTTTGGCTATTGTTTTTTTTTCTTTCTTCCCATTAGAAGCATTCCTTTTTTTTAACAAGATGTTCCGAAGAAGAAGGAATTGCATTTGCAAATTGAAGCAGACCACTATCTGGGCTGCTAACCTGTCTGAGGCCAGTACCTACTATACCTTTTGAAAGAATATATAAGAGAAGTTTTTCATCAGAAAAGCTCTTCATGCCATTAAGGACCTCATGGAGAAAGGCCATTTCTCTTGCTACAGACAGGGTCCAACACTTACAAAAGCCTACTGATTATTCAGCCCTGAAGGAACTTAAACATTAATGTGGACTCACAATAATAACTTCAGACACTAAAGTTTGAGTGTAGTAGCCTGTGCCGGTTCTATAATGTCAGTCAGGAGCAACTTGCTTTCCTCAGAATCACCGAGATTTATCACATCAGACCACCCTCTGAAACCCATTTTTCCACAATACCTCTGGAAAGTTGCAGTTGGGCAAAGGACTGTCACAGAATCCCTGCAATGTGCCCAGGCTGTAGTTGGAAGTCAGGTTGCTGATAAGGCATATGTCCACCCGGTCAGGAGTGATGTTGTATTCAGCAGCCATGCAGCTGGCAAGATCCACAGTGCTGCACATGAACTGGAAAAAAAGACAGTATTAAGCTCCACAGCACAGATAGGGAAAAGAAAACAAAATAGCTTGTATCAATTAAAAAACCCCTTGGAAATGGCTGTAGCAATGTGTAAAATATGCAACATGAAATCATCAGCTTATGTTTTACTGCACGTGCAATGGCTATGTTTTTTCTCCCCAAAAATGTTAATTAACAAAATCCAGGCTGTGCACTCCAGAAAGCCAGTTGCATGCTCAACTTTAGGTACAGCTTTATGTAGGGAGGTTCACAGGCAGAGGGTCTGTAGATATTACACACACAAAAATATCCTGCTGTCTGTGACAGGGCCCTGCTCTGTTGCTCTCTTTCTGCTGATGGGAATTTCTGAGCTGATAACTTTCCCCTGGCATGTCTAAAGCTTCTGCCCGTCTTTCTCTGAGCCTGAAATCAGCACAGCCAGACCACCTTGGTCCCAAAAGTGCAACTCAAAGCAAAGTCATCACCATCCCCATTAGGTGATCCCTGCACTTGGAGCAGGATGCAGCACTATGCAGAGGCTGGCAGGATCACATAAAACTCAGTGGTTTTAAGGATCACGATGCTGCAGAGCACCGATAAGAAAACCATGCAGAACTGAGGGAATCAAAAGGAATTAATGGACATACCATGTTGACAAAGGCAGATAGAAAAACCAGGATAATAGCAAAGACTCCAACTAAGGTACTATTGGTCCTGGACTGTACAATCTTCTTAGAAAGAGTCTGGAGAGGAACTGGGAAAAGCTGCATGTGGGAAAAAAAAATACGATTAAATAAACAAGTAAAACCATTATTTTACAGATTACAACCTGCATTTGAGCTGCCCACATCCTTCAGTATGGGTCTGTGTGGATGCTGCACAGAGGTGGAGGATGGTGATGGGGGATGTGGGACAAGGGTGAGCAGAGACGTGACTGCCTCATGGCAGCAGGCCCAGCTGGCTGACCAAACCTACTTAGGCCTTCCTAATGGAGTGATGGCTCCTGAGCCCAGAGAGCATGGCTTGCAGGGCTGTGCTCATCCTGTTGTGAGAATCAAACCACAAGCCATCTGTAGCTGAAATAGCCAGGAGCTCGAGCTTGGAAATTACTGGAGCAAAAATTAAAAGAAGCAGAAATGAATATACACGTCATATCCCTTTGATCACAAGGGCGTATCGTAGGACTTTCTGGTGCCATTTCAGACACAGACTGTTAAACAGCCCTGGCAAGGCTTGTGATCTGTCAGACCCTCAGCGAAAGGCGCTGCAGAAATCAGCTGGCCTCGGCTGGTCTGTGGCACTGAGCACCACGCTCACATGGGGCTAAAAATAACTGTGGGTGAGGGCAATCACAGAGCTCCCCCAGCCAGACTGTCCCAGTGACTCACCACCAGCAGAGCTAGAAGCTTTCTGCTAATGGCTAATGAGCGCCGGCCGCCAGCGAGCTCCGCTTCAGGTGCTGCATCGTATTCTGGGTGTTAAAGCGGAGACTAACCCAGCACCCTTTGCAGCAAGGATCACCCCTCAGCATGGTGTGATCACCCCTGCATTGCACTGGCTACAAGAGAGTTCAGGAGACAGAGAAACCAACCCTTTCTCTTCATGTGCCACCACTGTGCCAGTGCAAGCTCGGGGCTGGAGCAATGTGAGATGGATGCCGGGAAACCCTCATGCACTGACACGCTCCTGTGCGGTATTGTCATCCCTGCAGTGCCCTGCCCCTCCACACCATCCTGCCAGGGCAGAGGGGCTCTGCCCAGGACTGCCAAAGCTTTTTCCAGAAGCCAACTCTCCCGTCCCTTACTCACTGCATAAATAACCAAGCCACTAGAGGGTATTTTTAGAGACACAAAGAAACCAGCAGTGCAGCGCCACGGCACCGCAATTTAACTATGACTAATGTTTCTATTAAAAGTCTTGCTTTTCCCTTTTATCCTTCACTCTTACATCTTCGGAGATGCAACATTTTGTCAGTGCTGTGCTTCCCACACAGCAGCCCTACAATGTAATTACCGAGTGTTGGAGCGGGCAGAGCGCTGATTAGCTGGTGACTTTTGCAGAAGGAGGGAGAGGTTGAGGCAAGAGTTTTGAAAGAGCTGATTTCACCTGCTAGCATCACACACAAAAATCCAGCTAACTCCAGGTGAGAGGAGAGGGCAAGGCTCTGTAGGGGACCGGAGGAAATGGGAAAGTGGGGTTGTGACTTATTTACACTGAATGAGGATTGATTGAAATTCACTGAAAGCTTATGCAATCCTTCAGGCTCAGTGGCAACCACTGCAAAACAAAGGGAAATACCTCTCTTTCAGAAATAAACCTTGCTGATATAAAAGTCCTCTGTTGATAAGCCATGAACCAAAATATCTGTTTGCCCTACCATGTCCAGCTGCTTCCACACAGACATCAGCTAACAGATCCCCACCAGCACAGGTACATGGAAAATGCAGTGGGGCTTTCCTCTGCTCTAACCTTTAAAAGTTTTGGAAGGAGAAGGAGGATCTGTGGGGCATTTAGACAGTTTTCTCACTAGAATAGAGCAGGACAGGTTTTCCTGCTACCCCTTTGTTTAGGCCTCAAGGCCAAGCTCCACAAAGGTATTCAGGAACCTAACCTCCATCTGTAATGTCTGGGAAACCAGGCACTTAAAGAAAACTTGGGAGTTCTTTGTTGTGGATCTTGGCTCAAGCCCCTGATGCCAACGATCCCAAAAAAGCCTGACTTTGAACCAAGCCTGAGATATCAAGCAAAGTCATCAGTGGAAGACACTCACATTCTAATGAAAACACTTTTTCTTTGTATTAATATTGGTTCTCACTACTTGGCAAACAAGGAAGAATTTTAGGTCAGTAAACATGTACAGCTGGAGAAAGTCCTGAAGAAGAAACGAATGCCAAAATCCATAGGAGGTCAGGACTGCAATAGAGAGTGCAATAGCACAATCATGATGTGCATCTGAGGAACCTCTGCCTCGTGGACAACATTCACGGAAGCCCTGTAACGTAAGTCACACCCTCCCCGTCTTACAGAGACAGGTAGAGACCAGGAATACTTGCAGCTTGGACGGCTTCTATGATAGACAGAAGGGATCTGTCTCAGCTCTGACAATTGAGCTGTACTCTGGCAGTGCTCCCTCCATAAAAACATTCACAAGTCAGGGGTATAGCACAAAAGAAGAAAAAATAAAAGATGACTTTCCTTCCCATTTTCCAGAAAAAAAAAATCCCTTCTCTCATTGGAAAAGCAGCAGGAAATCAGGACACTGCAGTACATTGAAAATCCAAGCACCATTGCTGGTTAGCCCGTTGGTTTGTACTGTCCACCATCATCTAGTCCTCTTAGTGAGACTCAGTCCCGCCTGAGTGAAGAACAGGATGAGGGAAGGTCTGATGAAATGGCAACTCCAAGCCGGGATTTGCACTACTGAGAACAGGGGCTAAAAGAAAGAATGTGATTTATTTGGGCAGCTGAGATCCATGTTTGGGAAGCCACACAAGCATGAGGTCACTCATTAGCCCTCTAAAAATCCACATGTAAAGTAAAATAAAGACAGCAGGGAAAAGAAAATAGGATTGTCCAGTTGATTCCAGTTCATTCTGATTCAAATGCATAAATCTAGGTGAAGGTAGGGCACTCCTGTATAGGTGAAAGTCCGAATTTAAAAAGTGATCCAACAAGTACTAATGCCACAGTGAAAATAATCCACAACCTCCAGTCATTTGCATGACAAAAAAGTACTCTAAGTAAAACCCATACTTTGCAATAACAGCTGATTTAGGACAAAAGAGTAATATTTCTCCTTTTTTGTCTTCTTAACATACATTGTGGACATGGAATACTGCTTAGATAATTGCTGTTGCGTTGTGAGATGAGGTCTTTAAGTTCTGATTTTTCAATTTGTAATAAAAGCCTTTGAGTCATTTTGAAGTACATTAAGATACTTCTGGAGTAAAAGACAACATCTCCAGGCAACTGGATATTGCAAGTCCATTTATGTCACTTACTTCACAGTGATTTATTAGTCTATTAAAAAGTACAGTTTTCAGAGGGTTTTTTTTCCCTGCTTGAGAAAAAACCCCAAATGCTTTATGAGCATCTAGACCAGCTTTGAGAGCCACAGGAAGAGGTAGGAAAGCTACACCTATGTAAAGCTACAGAAAAACTTATTTTCTCATAAAGAGTAATTTGAAATTTCTCTCATATGTGCTCCCAGGGCCATGCAAGAAGTTGAATTCCACACAGTTGTGTAGATACCAGAAGTTGAAGGATTTTAAGAAGAAACACGAACTTGGTAAGTTAGTAGCAAAACAGATGTCTGTCAGCAGACTATTTGTGAAGGGACCCTGGTTCCCATGACCTTAGACTCTACTGGGAAGGGACACCATCTCACGGTGGCCAAGTCTTCATGGAGCATCAAAGGGAAGAACTGGAACTCTCTTGTTTATTACAGCTGAAGAAACTTGGAAAGCCATGCTGGCTGTGCTGGCAGTTCCAGGATCAACTTCTAGTCCGTGGAGAGTTTTATAGTGGAAGATAATAATGACAGCGAAAGAAAATAAAACATGATCAAGCTGTTCAGAAAGAGCCTGCTGGCCACTGTCAAAGCCAGAGATGGAGAGGCCAAAACAGGGAAGGAAAAATCTCACATGAAAGCTGGAAAGAGGAAGAAAAAAGAGACACTAATCATGTAACAGCACAGCAAACAGGCAAAAGTTATGCTTATGCTGATATCCTGGGGTGGACACCTGCTTTCTAACTTTGTGTGGAATGAACCATTGGTATGCAAAACATACTGGTATGTGAAACAAAGCAAACAATGTTGACATCCCTGTGTCTTTAAATTTCATCTAAAACGATCTGTAAAGTTCCTTCCTTCTGTATGTGTGTAAAAGTGCTTCCGAGAGAAAGTGAAATACAGAAATAAAGGAACACCCCTTAACCAAGGGCTGGGTAAACCCATTGCTTAAAAAACTCAGACTTGAAACACCAAGATCTTCAATGACAGAAGTAGGCTGCAGCTGTTAGGAGCTGCTGCCATCAGACACATAGCTGAAATCAGACAAGCTGAAAGTACCTGTTCGCTAAACAAGCCCCCTCATAATCAGATGTTGTCAACAAAGGCTAATCTGGAGCACTAAAAAGAGGTAATCAAAAAGGTACTGGAGCTAGAAGGCCCAATAATCTCAATATTTGCAATCTGTGCACAGAAGGCTCTGGCCACACCGGATGTTATACATGAGCACATTGTGGGGCTAGGCCAAGGTGCTGAAATGTCACTGTCGGAAATACAAGAGGCTTCAGAAAATCCTGAAATTCTGATGTTAGTCTGAATTTCCTCTGATGTCTTGTGTTTCCACAGCCTGTGCACTGAGGCAAAGCCAGCCTAAAAACACTTGTGGGCACCACTACATGAATTTGGGAGATCAAGGCAAAGAAAGCAAGATTGAACATCTGCCTAGAGTCACATGTAAAGTCCTGTGTGCCTTTTAAATTAATCACTGATAATTTTAAACCAAGAAGCCCAAACCAAAACAAAAAGCTTTGAAAGATGACAGAAGAATCCAGTGCTGCTGTCAGTATGTGGAAGCAACCTAAGGCCATAAATGCCAGTGGGTGACACAGCTGTGAGCCTTGGAACGTATCTGGCTGCAAGTCATCCAGCTCAGATGCTTCAGAGTTCCGAGTCTGCCACAGTTCTTGCCCCAGCAGAGCTGGTGTGGTTCTGCTTGTCTGGCAGTGTGCTGGGATGTGCTGCCAGTGCCAGTGCAGCAGAAGGAGGCAGCACAGCTCTGCACTGAGTTTCCCAGTTCTTTGTGGCTGTGACCAAAAGCTTTTCACCTTGGTTGTTAATTAACTGCTAATCACATTAAACTGATGATACCAGTTTACAAACTAATGACAGTCAATAACATCCTCACCTGTAATGGACTCACCAAGTATAACCAGGCATCTTTGGGTACCATTTCCCAGCCCAAGCCTTCCCATTAGCACTGTTCTTTCTGATGCTAGTTCTCATTGCTAGTAAAAAAGCAGGAACAATGGGATGCTGCACTTACAAACTAGGCTCCATTTAAAATTGCCATAAGGCCAAGAGAAACCTTGTGAGTGAATTGTTAAGTTCAAATAGAACCTCAAGCTTATTTTATTGGGAACACTTTGCAGCAATTATTATGTAAGAAGGCAAAGCTTAATTCTCCAAATCTAACTTTCAAAAGTCAAAAAGACATATAAGGTGTCAAGAGCACCCACATTCAACTGTTGAAAATGGCACAGAGAAGATAATTAAAGTGAGGCAAATCATCTGCCTGACATTATCCATTATCCCACTGTTCCTTCTGCAGAAAACATAATGCTATCAAACTATTTTATTCCAGGCTCTGGGGAACAAAGCTGAGCTTGGGCTAAGGAGCCCAAATCTGAGCATATTTCACGTTCAGACAGTGCTTGACTAGAAGGATCCCCAAAACTGCAAATACATCAACATTTTAATAGAAATACCTTTGAGTGCAAAAGATGAGCACACCATGCTTCCCACAGTGCTCACTGCCAATTTACCACAGGCTGACAAGAAGAATTAATGTGTTTTTGGACTTCACACAATATATTTCTTTGCTTATTAAAGCCAGTTACGAGAAAGAGCACACTGAATGTTGGAAGCCCTGTGCACTCATCTGAGAAAGGCTGATAAACTTCTATATGTTTAAGGCTTTTAATTCCCTCTGGGACATTTTTCCTTGATGATATTCTGCTTCTGATTATCTGCCTACCCAAACATGCATATGTAGCAGGGGCCAGCACACAGGCAACTCTGCAGGAAGTTTACAGGGAGGAAACGAACGGTCAGTGTTTCGTTCCACACTGGAAAATATGTTCTTCTTATATCAATATGAGAGTGCCTGCAGGGGACTTAATAGACATGCAGATCCACAGAGTGATTACTTCTGCTGAGCTAAAGAGATGCCAACCCTAACATCTGCATGCAGTTCATTCTGCCTTATCAAAGGCTTTTTCTGTAACCCTTATCACATAGTGGGGAAAGGAAGGCTAACAAAACACGCTCTGTTAGCTGAAGAAACAAATTGCTGATCCAGTTATTTTAGGCAGAGCACTCTAAAAAGAAACCACAGTACTCACCTTTACACAGGAGTAAATGACTGAAACAAACACCACTGTGGTCAGGATCAGGAAACAAGTCAGGAAAAATCCCAGCATAAACGTAGAGCTGAAATCAAGAGAGACGGTTGGGGTTTTTTGTTTTGTTTTTTTTTAAATGCACATAATATAGAATAACTACAGCTCTGCTCTGCAGAACACGACATTTTTACAAGCTATGACACACTGCACAGGCTTTCCAATTAGGACAGCAGTAGGAGACATGAGGTGCCTTGAATACCAACAGATACTCTGTCCTATTTAGAATTACTCATGCAGGCTGCAGAGCAGAGAATGCTGCATCTTCTATAGCAATCACCTTCCTGCTGGGGTGACAGTGGTGGGACTGAAAAATATTTCATGCGCTAGAGGAGGCGATAGAACAACTTGTTATGGCAGGTCGGCTCCCGGCTGGTTGTGGGCAGGCACCCCTGGGAAGGAAGGCGGGGCTGAGTGCTGCAGTGCAGCTGAGTGGGAATAGTCTCACTGGGAATAGCCACCTGTACTCACACAGGGAATGTTTGTGTGGCACCATTCTCCGTGCTCTGTCTCGTGCATGGGATGGGAGGAACCACGGCTGGAGGACAGTCAGGGAAAACAGCCTTAGCTTGGCCAGCTTGAGAGGTTCCTGCTCCTCCCAACTTTGAAGTACAAAGAGGATCCCGGGGCCAACTTTGTACTACGTATTTTCATCTGTTTTAATCACGGAGATAGTCAACACCAATTTCCTGGTGATTGGTCTCAGTGTGACAGGATAGGCCCCCTCCCAGGAGTTAGCCTTGTTCATAATTTAAAGGAAGTATTCCTGTGATGTGATATTGAGGCCAACCACACCAAAGCCAGCTGGTCTCTGTGTTCTCTCATGACTACTAAGATAATTGTACTTGCTAATTCACTGTTTGAGCCTTTGTGAAATAAGTTAAAGCTATTCCTCTTTATCACCATAAATGATCACTGACATTCTGTCTCTAGTTTCAGATTCAAATTCCATGGTGTGTCTTTCATGAAACTCTGATGGTGACACATATCACACCTGTGGTTTCACTTGCTGCTTAATTGCTACCTTCAATAAAAGACCAAAGCTATGCAATTGAAACATAAGGAAAACCAAACCAAAATGTGAAGGAAAGTATATCTAACCTGCAGTTAAAACATGGAATTTTATTTACTCTTGAACCAAATCACCTTTCAGACAGGCCAGGCTGACCAAGGACACTTCAGAACTTCCAAGAAACCCCCAACCACCATCCTATGGGCAGCATGGAGGGAGACTGAGCAGCACAGCATTGACACCACCCTGCCATAAGGGATTGGCTCCTGCGTAATACAAAGGAGGCAGCCATATGGTTGCCACACATCAGAAATTGTCAAGCTGTCATTTAAATGTTAAACTGGGTTTTATGTAGACAGCTTAGTGGCTGCTTAGGGAGTCTGATGAGCAACACGAGGCTGGTAGAGGGCCTCTGCAGGTGTGAAGTCATGGCAGCAATATCCAGAAATCCAAAGTGTAAGCCCTTGATAAATGAGTTACTCTCAAAGTACATTTCTGGATGTAATGAACAATGCTTTTATTTCTGGGAATGATCTAGTTTCAATTTTCAGCCTCTTTCAGCTTAACTTCCAGTTTCCCAAAGCAGACCTGTCTGTTTACACACTGCATTTGTACTGATGTTATTTTGCTGATTCAGTCCTTCTGTGAGCACTCTTGCCTGGGAGAGTGAATGACAAACACCAGACTACATGTTGTTTCTGTGACCTTCTGAGTATCTGATCTGAACACTACAAACCAATCTCTAATCCAAAAAGATCTGTGGTAGGAACAGAAGGCAGTTGTAATGGCATAAAATAGTACTGGAGTTCTCCTCAAAGAATTTTTTTGTCTTCTTTTAATGAAGACAAATTTGGAGCATTTTCAGAGCTTCTGTGATCTTTTTCTTCAGATTAAAAATTACTAACCCCAAATTTATTTCCAACACAGCATTGCTCAGTAAATGATATATTATTGCTACTAAACCAGAGCACAGGAAATACCCACATGCTGTAATTTTAAGGGATTTTTAAAGAACTCTTTGAGAAGAAATATCATGTCTGCAGAGCTCACTGCTAGGAAAGATCTAGTGGGTTATACTGTGCCTTGCAGAGAAAGCTGCAGGCCACTGCAAGAGCACTGTGCCCCATGGCCCTGAGGAGCTTATGCCACTCTTGCCTGGGAAAAGAAATGACTGCAACCCTTAAACCTGGAGTGAGCCACTCAAAGGTTAGGCATGTGTAGCTCAACTCCTTCTCTACCTCTCTTCTTGCACTGCTGCACTGAGTCCAGAAGAATAAATGTATGAGACACTATGCCTCATCTGTTAAGCAGACCCTGTGACCTCAGTGCTCTGAGCAACGAGGCTGTGATGGTTTTTCACCTCCCTGTCCTACTGTGTTCAGATAAGAGGACAGCCAAGCCCTGTGTTGTGAATGTGTACTATGCCTTCATAGACAATCCTTCCTACTTAGTGATATTTGTTTTCCACAGGCTTATAAATGTGCTGAACTGAATTTCCTAAGATGGAGATAAATTATAAGAGAAATCACACTGAGAAAACAGAAATCCTCCCATGTCAGTGAGGAGGTTTTAATCTGCAGTAGAAATGAGTGAAAACAATAAGAACCACGCATCACTTGAGCATGAATTATTTAAGGATTTTTCTCTTCCCCTTGGTGTTCTAAATTCGCAAGAAAAAACAAAGAAAAGTAGGCTGCAATAGAGGAGGGGAGCAGATGGGAGCTGAGGGATGAAAGGATACTCACTGTGGCACAATTATGATTTGAACAAAGCAGATGAAGAGGAAGACTAGGGAGGCACAAGCCACGTAGGCTCCGAACCTGTCATCCACCTGCTTGGAGTACTGCAAAAACACAAACAGTTATGTTAGTGGGAAATTTGGCTGCCTGCCTTCTCTCCACAAAAACTTCTTACTTGGCTTTTGTTTAGGTCCTTGGAAAGCAGTGCTGGTAGGAAACAACTAACGCTACAAACTCCCCTTCTCCCTGGGCAAATTGTAAGGGCTTGAACGGACCCAAAGGCCAGGGAACAAACCCACACAGTTGGGTGGAGAGAGGATTTGCCAACTGTTCCTTGCATGAAGGAACAGAAATGGATTAACTGGGACCAAGATTCTATGTCACTGCCATCAGACCTAAACTTCTTCCATGGGAAGCTTCCCCAACAGGGACAAATGCTGCTAATGAGGACACCATGCATTTTGTGCAGATGGCTTGACTTGCTCTAATGACAGTGCAAGGACGATGAGGCTTTCACAGTCACTCCTTCCAACTACTTGTCAACGTATCGGTCACACGGGAGCTGCATCCGATTCCCAGTGATGCTTTATTTAGCTTGAAGCATGGTTCTCAGTACAGACAGTCTCAATGTTTGAACCACAAAGTAAAAGGTGCTCTGAACAGGTGAGCACTAATTTCCCTGGCTGTTTTCAGGTATAAAATTGAAGGGAAGGAGGTGGGGGGAAATTATGTGCTTGAGCTTTTATCCAGTTCCACACTGATTCATTGAACAGCTGTAAAACCTGCAAAGGTCTGCTTTTGCAATAGGTTGTCATTCCTGTCATGGAAAGACTGTTTCTAAATAAAATTATAAAATAATGAGTGCAAACATATTATGAAGCTTTTTACATTGAATAATGAGTTTAACCTGACGACCACTCAAGCATCCCTTTACTGCTCATCATCGCATATTCATGTGTGTCTGATAGAAATGGCTTCATTTTCCTGGCCAGTGCTCCCTTCAGATGACTGTGACTTTCCAGGAACATGTATATGAAGGTTTCCATGAAGAAGTATGGATGTTTTAAGACCACAATTCCACCTCCAGCACCCAAACACTAGCTTTACCTATAAATATAAAAGTTTGACCTTATGCAGGAGAATTAAAACTCATAACAAGCCTGACTGACATGCTGCAATGATTTTTAGGGAACATTACCTTTTTCTCCAAGTCAGGCTCCCTGAACGTTAAGAGGAACTTGCGCACGTGCTCAGAGCGTAACCGATCAATACTCCTGGCATCGATGGCACGGCCCAGAAACTCATCCACTTCATCCTCCGGGTTCATACTTTCCTGTGTATTCCTGAGGATGCCATGAGAAGGGAGCATAAGAGGACAAGATAATTGCTGCCTCTTCACCATGTAATATCATTCCACTTATAATAATAAGCTGGAGGTTAATGGCATTTCACTTATGACAGCTTCAAGTTGGGAAACGGAGTGTGAGCAGAGAGGAGAATGATATCAGCTCTAGAGCTCATTGCCAGTCCTGAGTCCATTACTAAAAGGATTTGATTTACTTGCCCCTTTTCGATACTACATCCATTTTCTTGCCTTAAGGTCTCATTACCATCCCTCATTCTCTAAAACCACTGAGTAGTCTCCTCCCTGCACTCCTCCTCGGACTTATTCTTCCCTGCACTGCTGTGCTGTTGTAGCTGTTAGTGCCTGAACTGGCAAAAAGATTTCTGCATTCAGTCCTACTGCCTGATTACTAATAATAATTTCTGTAAATATTACTACGAAAATTTCCAAACTTGATAATTCTCCCTTTCTGAGGAAAAAAAAATGTTTATGGAACAAACATGTAGGGGGAAAAAATGTAGCCTGATTCCCCTTCACACAGTTATTTATGCGTATAAAGCAGAAAACATAAAAAAAATTTCTGTTTACAAGGTATTTACTTAAGGAAATGTTGCAAAAGAAAAAGGTAGCAAACAAAAAAAAATACAAATTAGATTCTGCTTTCTAAATATGTGGAAGAAGATTTCTAGGTTGCTTATAATCTTTAATGTCAGTATTTTTCTGACGCTCTGCTACAGCTTCTGAAAAATGAGGCTGCTTTTCAAAAACTGTTGGAAAAAAGTAACACTGGAAACTTAATCGTCCTGAGGCACTTTGCACTGAGCATCAGGAAACCTGAAGCAGCTCCTCAAACTCCAGTTATTTTTAAAATCTAACAGGATTTTAATGACTTGATGCTGTCACTTTAATGGCCTGCCTTCTTACTAGCTATAGGCAGAAATTAAATCTAATCCTGAAGTGCTGTTTTCCTGCTCTGCTTGCATGATTGCCAAGGTTATCCACAGGATATGCCCATAGTAATCCACTGAAATACGCCCCTCACTTGCACTGGGGCATATTCCAGCGGATAACTATTTCTATGTGCAAACCCCATGATGGCACAGCAGCTTAGGCCTCATATTGTGGGACCTTCATTTTAGGCGCTCTGGAGAAAAAATCCTGAGGTCTAACAGGCACAGTGAAAAGCTACCCTGCTGTATTTCCTTGGTTTTATTTGTACTGCACAAGAGCACACAATGCACTCTGTGTTGCAGCCTATAGGCTCCTATAGGTATGACTGTGCTGGAAGCAGAGATTGCTCAAAGGAGCTTACAGACCAGAATGTGACTGTTGTAAAAGTTAAAGGTCCCTTTCCAAAAGAAAGGCTCTTTTAAAGTTTTCTGCAAAACTGGATCAGATTTTAAGAAGCCCTCTGTAAACCAACCCTTCCATGTACTTCTTGTCAAGAGAAATTTAAATCAGGTCCATCTACTTGTTTCCATTCCACTGCTCCTTGCTCCAGTCAGTGAGCTGAATGTGTCTGCACCTCAGCTAGATCATGATGACACACCAGTGGCATCTATTTAGTGACCACATAGCAACTACAAACCTAGTTTGTCTCAAGTCTAATCTCTATCTTAGCTAACCTTAGTATTTCAGTGGTGTTGGGAAAAAGAGTTTTTTTATTTTGGGGCTCTACAGTTATTTAATTCCTTGAAATTAATATATTCCACTTGGAAAATAAAAGTGTTTTTTTCCCTACAGGGTCAGGACATGCTTCCTTAGAGGAAGTACATCTGCTTGAGCACTCAAGGCAACGCTGCTTATTTTCATTCAGTCCTCACAATATCTTCTGGACTCATAAAAATGAGCAAGGAAATCATTAGGCTTCGTATTTACAGAATGTCTTCCAAGATCCTGTGAGTTATGTACACATTTGGGTCATTCACATTTAGTCATTTCATACCACGTATGAGGGATGTGATACGTTTCCCCCCAGAACTGAAGCAAAAGAGTTGGCTCAGCATCTTGGTGAACCATAGTTAAATTTCAAGTTCCAGTCTAAAAACACCACTCAGGAAGATGCAAAGAGAAGAAGAAATTGCCTGCTTGGACTCTGACCTCGGCTGCCTCCAGTTTTGTAGTAGGTCCTTATATTTCTGAGAGCATTTCTATACTACAGTAACTTCTGTGGTTGCAGGCTGTGTAGAAATACCCCTGCAGGTTTTAAATGGCCTTGCTGAGATATTGGCAGGGGGCAGCCACCTTCTCATAGACTGCAGAGAAGCTTAGTCACCTTGCACAGACCCAGCTTTCACAGCCTGTTGTACCCAAACTAAACTACTGTACAGCAAGTTTGGGTACATTTACATAAATGTAATTTTAAATTGAAAGACAAAAGTTCCCTGTGCTAAGGACTGCCCTGGAGGCAGTGCCTGTAAGTCAGAGCTGAGGTATTGCCATGGACTAATGAAATTCATATGTGGAAATGTGTATTGATATATTGATAGGGTGGTTGGGTGGGGGGGAAATCAAGGATTTCAGGTCACTATGAAACTTCCAGAAACACCTTTTAAAAGCACTGCTGAGATTTCTCCAAATGCAGCCAACAGAAAATTCTTGCAAGGGACAGGAACAGCACAAACAGAGCTTGGAGCAACTTCTGCACTCTGCTTGCAAATGTGAAAGCTAGCAATTAACCCAGAGTGGCTTCAGAGTGGTCCAAAAATGCTCTGCTGATTTAATTACTTTCTGCAAATGAAGAGTGTGACCACTGCCAAAACTACATGTATGCCATAATTTTAAATGCTCCATGCCTAGATTCAATAATTAAATCATGTAGGTGTCGGGTCATGGTTTCAGAGATGCGTGGTGCCTATGCTTTCCTTTGCTGCAAGTCAAAAGTATTGACCCTCAGTGTTTCTGCATGTGAAGGAACTGGGAACTTGACATGGTCTAGGTATCTAATTTTAACCAATATCACCATGAATATATTCTGCTAGACTTTTTTTTTTTTTTGGCAAATCTTTGTACTTGAGTTAAACGGATTTCTGGATGAAGAGACTCTGAGTCACTCTTAGGGCCACAGAAGCATTTCTCTGTCCCAGCTCACAGAAGTCCACTTAGCCCTAACCAGCAGCCAGAAAAACATGATAAGGAGTAAGAGCAACAAATTTTTAGGCATCAGTTCTCCTCTATTGTTGCCTACCTTGCTCTAAGCAAGCTTATAAGGAATGCCACTCAGCAGGACTGAATGTGAAATTATTCTAAATACCTACAATACAAGGAAATGCTTTTTTATGTCCAGTTGTAGAAGTTAAAAAGTGAACACTAGGGGGTTTTCCTCCAAAGGCAATTTTTCAAAATACCACTCATGTTAAATTGTTATTTTAACTATTTCTTTAAAACTCTATAAGAAAAAAATGAAAATGCTGCTTTAAATGTGGCTATATTTTAGAATATGAAACTTTGAATTTAATTCTTCAAACAAGCTATCATTTCTGAGTTCATTTTTATACCTAGAAACAACTAATATGCAAAAATTTGTAATATAAAATATACACAAATAAAAACTATATGCATTTCAACACATACATAAACTTTTCCAATTGGACTTGTCCAACACTTAGACATACCTTACATGAAGATTTTGTCGTAGGTTATTTTCAAAGAAACAAATAGTGGAGAATACTCAGGGCACGGGGAAGTGCAGCAAAAGCATTTTAATTAGAAGAGCAAGTTAGAACCACACAAACAAATAAATATTTTGAGGGCAGTGGCTGTTCTGAATGCACATCAGTCAATCCCCTGCCCTCAACTGGCTGACCCTCCAAAATAAACCTCTGGAGAGTCCAGGCATTATTCTTGGCTTCTGGGCATCACTTTTTGTCTTTTTTTAAGATGAGAAAATAAATCCCAAATGTGTAAACATAACAGTGTATGACAGAAGTAAATTTGCTTACTTGTCCTTGGGGTCCTCAAAACCCTGAAAGAAAGGAAAAGGACACAAGGGTTAGAAAACAGGCTGACCTTGAGAACACCAAGTATCCTGGGAACGGCATTTTGCAGGGGAGTTTTCAGGGTGCTCATTTGTCAGGTGTGGAGGGACAGCTTTACCCACCCACAACAATATTTTGTGCAGCCGTGTCATTGGGTAGACAGAGCAGTTTTGGAAAAACACATTCCTTCAGATGTAAATCCATGGAAGTGAAGATAAACGAAATGCTTCAGCTGACTGCTGGCACGCTTTATTTCAGGTGCCTTCTTTTTTGCAGTCACCATTACAAATGATACAATGGAAACTGTACTGATATTATAACTGAGGATGTATTTTACTTGAAATAAAGCTCAGAATGATAACATAAGTCAACTGTTGTATTCTATAACTATTCCACAAGGTTTCATCTCTTTATGTCAGGGATTGGCTAAGGGTTTTCATTTTGGTTTTCATCTGTTCAGGAGGAACCTCAAGGGGTCTTCTTGCTCCTCCCCTTTTCTCAGGCACACACAGAACCTGTTTTCTTGAATAAGATTTCAGGAATTATTTATAATATTTGCAATAGCCCAAATGCTCACAATTCTTTCTGGACCACCTGAATTGATTAAGTGTATGTATTTAGGAGCCACCCACAGTTTAAGTGGCTAGAAGGCCTCAGAGAAAATTATGTACAGAGGCTTAAGTTTATATGATTAGCATTAACATACCTAACAGACCAAATTGCTTCAAAATGGCCATTTTGCATTGGCTGAGACAAAATCTGCCCTCTGACATCTTGGCTTAAATTTAACTGTAGTCAAGAGAAGTTGTATATTTGACAAGTAGGGTCAAATACTCAGGCACAGAGTTTGTACCCTATGTTCCAAAACATAAACCAAATGTAGCCGGGAGATAGGAAGAGTTGCTTTTGTTTTTCTCCCAGAGACCTTAGGCCAAAACTGCTCAGAGCACGTGAGGATATTCCAGCTGCTGGACCTGCAGTGGCAACCAGTCTGGGGGCAGCAAACTGAGACCCATCCTGACTGTAAAAAAACAAACATCTTTGGGCAAAAATCTTCCCACAGCTGCCTTGTCCAACACCATCAGAAACAAAAACACTGACCAGATACTAAATGAGAACAGATTTTGCCCTTACAACTAGTCAGCAATGTGGTGACACAGCAGAAGTAAAGCCAACCCAGTGTCCCTGAACAGCATCAGCTTTGCAAGAGGGAAAAAGGGAGGTTTGTCACTCAGGTCAGCAGCCAGGACTGTGACTCACTGCAAAAGCAATTTCCATTTTTACATATTCCATTTCAGACTAAAACCACACTTCCAAATAGAAACTGCAACTCCAACTTAACCCATCAGAAATTCAGATGAAGGAAGTCTCTCAGTCCTGTGTAACAACCACCAGAAGATCCAGTGGGATGAAGGAAACAGTAATGTTGACTCAAAGTTAGCATGTCCAGTTATTCAAGCCAAAAAAAACATGTACTTTCTGATTTCACATTAAGGAATGATGAAGTGATTACTCAAATTTTTGTTGTGTGGTTTTTTCCTACTTTTTTTTCTTTTGTATAATTATTTTACAGTTGTCAGGAATATCTGATTGATTTATTTATTTATCCTCTAAGCAATCCTACAACACAGTGCCAAAACTGAAAGTTCACTGATTAGTCATGGAGACAAAATGCTCACTAATTTGTCTGGTGTCATAGTCAGTTAGGCTGGGGGAAAAAAAAAAGAAAATAACTGAACATGAATAGGTACCAGACAAGAAATAAGCAGAGAGAACTAATGAGAAAATACACAATACTTGCTTATTAGATAGATACCAAGTTCACATTTTCAAGCTTAGCCACAGGGGAACTGGATGACTGACTGCAGAAGGAGAGTCCCCTAAAATGGTCTGATTTTCACAGACAGCTATGTAACCATCTATCCCACTGAAATCCTGAAACTAAACACATAGATCTCATACACCTGCCCTCTAGATGCACAGGGTTGAGGATACAGGCCAACTAGATCAAGTTAGTAAAACACCTCAGCAAGCATATCCTCAAAAAATTCACCAACATTTCAAGTGTAGAAAAATACATAGGCTCCATAATTAACTGGTCCTTTATACAGATGATCACTTGATCAACACGGAATTTGATTCTGCCCTGCTTCTCTCCCTCAGCAACACCGTTATAAGGAAAGTCTGTAACATAATAAGGAGTTCATTGATCTAGCTTTTCAATTTAAAATACTAAATTGTGCTTGAAACCCTGGAAATTATTCATGCTGGTAGCTCAAAATAAATTGGTGTTTCAAAACTAAAGACTAAAAAAAGGTATATTTCAGGTAAAACAAAAGAGGAAAAGATTAATACATTTTCTTTCCTGTATCTTCATTTAATGAGGCTAAATATTTAAGAGTGACTTGAACTTTAATTAGAGAGAATCAGCTTAAAATTAAATGTAGTAGGAACCTCTAAGTTAAGCAAATTAAATGATTCACTTCAAATGCTCCCATTTCATACAAAAGATTCTTCAAGCAGAATTGCCAAAAATGCAATTGTCATGGAGGAAAGTCTACGGGATTATTTTAGGAAAAAAATGCTCAAACACAGCTTCTTAAAAACTGGTCATTTATTGCAGGATATCTTTCTTATTTGCACTGAAATATTTTGCCAGGATATAGAGCAAATATACTTCTAGAATCTGGCTGTGACCAGAGATTTTCGTCCCTGTCCACTAAAGTGCCCGTGTTTCACTCACATACCAAAAGGCCTTTTAGGCAGAGGAGATGATCACACGCACAAGGTCACTCTGCTCACCCTATTTTTGGTTGGGAGGGAAAATTCCCCCTGGGTTTTGGTTAATGTGTTTTCACCTCCTCTTGTTTCATGGGCATGCTTGGTTCATTGAGAAATCTGCACTTAAATTATTTCCTTCCCCTTGCACAAGGCTTGAGCACTGATGACATATTGGTCTTTTTTCTTCTCCACATCTGGAAAATAGTTCAGTATCTTCAGGAGTGAGATGCTTTGCTCCAGTTAAAGCCCTTTGGCTCAGCTCACAGCAATTGCAATGGTCTGTGTTACACACAGGATAAACAGTTACACAACCAACCCTGCAGAAGGAGGGTCTACATGGATTTGCCTTCATTCCTAAAGGACTAACACACTCATAATCTGGTAGAAAAATTTCCAAGTTCAAGCAGGAAAGAGAAATAACAGGAGCTGCTGCTGCAAGCATGTGTATAAAGCCACTCTCCAGCAGCCCTGATGTCACCTGTCTGTGCTTCCCACTGGAGGTTGGGCAGCTGGGCTGGACTCAGTCTGTTCGGGTATAGAGCAGGTTTGGAGCTGCACAAAGATATGTCCTAACTTGCATTTCTGCACACACTTGTACAGAAATCTGAACACTCAGAAAAAAAAAGAAAGCAGCTGATAAAAATGAGGTGCCTGTCATTTAGGGGGGGGGGGGGAATAAAGGGGTAGGAAGAGAAGCACCCAATTCCTGGAGTTAAGTATATAAATGCCCTTTTGACTGCTTATGGATTTGTACCCAGCAGGCTGAAGAAATGCCAATGGCTTTCTAGGGTGCTATGAAGAAAAGTCTGGGAATTGTCAGCGGGGATGAAAATGGCAAAAGTGGTGATGGCTATGAGAATCAGACAGATAGGAGTTCACAGGAGTTCAAGAATAGCTCCATAATCATGATAATAAAGTAGCCCTTGTTAAGGCCAAAATTCCTTTCCTCTAGAAGGGACCATAAGGCATGAGAGAGGTCTCATTGCAGTGCAGTACTAATGGGCTGCTGCATATAGGAACTCATGCAAATTTTATTCAGTCTCATTTTAAATATCCCTGATACTGGAGTTTTTTTCCTTCCCCCAGGAGGCTGTATTACTCTGCCATCAGATTGCAAATGTAAAGGTAATAGCATTTAATAATTGCTCTGAGACTAAGACAGTCCTCTCTCTGACTTCAGGAACATTAACTCAAACTTAGCTGAATCAGCTCCCTTAAAGGCTCTGCTCTTTCTTCTTTTCTACAGGAGATCATTAAAAAACCCTTGTTTTTTTATGGCAGGTCAGGTGACTCTGAATCTACACTGACATCCCCAGTGGGAGTAGACATGTGCAGGAGGAAAAAAGGAGGGGATGTTATATTACTGCTTCTGTCCCTAAGGCTTACTATTTTATGGGGGATATTTTATGAATATCTATTGTGTTAAAAGCTCATATGACTGCCATCTCTCTGCTTGACTTCTAAATTAACTAAGCCCTTTTCTTTGAAGATTAAAACTGATTCCTTAAATAGAATGATAAAGTATTTGTCAAAGACATGACAAGCTGACTGCTATACCATAATACTTCAAATCAAGAACTATTAAAATAATAATTGTAACTTTGAGAACATTAGCTGCAATTATTAACATATTGTAAATATGCAAAGAAAAGTGGAATAGACTTTCTATCCTTTTAACTTTTCATTTAACTCCAAAAATAAGACAGTAGAGAGGCTGATGAGCTCTATGACCTTCTTAATGGCAATGTGGGTGGGAAGCACGTATTCCACCCTTAAAAACTTCACTCTCAACTCCAGCAAAGATGGTAAGAGCAAACGTAACACAGAAACTAATTTTTCTTGCCTTTTTTTTCATCTCTGGAATGAAGTCGAAATAGGACTTACATGATGTTAAAGCATAAATCGAAATAACTTGGGACTTAGGGACAAAGTCAGCTTTGTAAGAGGTAAGGCCAACTTGCAAAGCAAAAGTACTTCACAGAATCAATCACCATGGAAAATAGAAAGGGAGAGTGACAAGTTGAGAGTGGATGTAGTTAAAAGTAAACCTTCTTTGGCCCCACCACAAAACTAATTATTCAGATCTATTTTCAGCAATGTTGTACATTCTCTTTGTCCCTGTGGTCAAAAAGACAAGGCTATGAAGATAGATGCTGCCAGGTGTAAATGCAAAAACAAAACTGAAGGACTTCAAAGCACTCAAGCCAGAAATAAGACAATTTCTATACCAGAGTCCAGAAAGAGCTAAGCATGATCGGAAGGATATTTAACAATCGTCTAAGTGCAGAACAACAAACTGGCAGAAAACCAGTTTATGAAGCAGATTAAATGATGAGTGTGTCTGCTAAAGCTGGAACACAGACTAATGAGCTCTGAAAAGGAAAGCTGAAGTGCTCCCTTTCAGCAGCCCACCTCACTTGATAAATAGACTTTCATTCCACTGCACTGCTCACAGATGGTGAAACCCTCTACTTTGTTCAACTCAAAATGATTTTGTAGACAGCTCTCAGCTGGCAGACCAGATCTGGCCAATGCCATAAATTTATCTGGTCCATCAGATTTAAATCTAAAGAACATAAGTGGTTGCTTTGGTTGAAATAGGTTTTCCCTGCCTTACTTTTAATTAACTTCTGGCTCTGAACTCACATCTCTTGAGAAGTGCAGGTTGCTAACACTTCAGTTTTCTGTGAACTCTGAATCCAAATTTCTCCAGTTCAAAGGTCATATTTTCAAGTGGTTTGTTGTTCTGTGCCTCACTTGTGAGCAGTTACCAGAACTTGCAAAACAGACATAAAAAAATAGTCCTAGAAATGCTCTGAATCAGTTCCTGGCTCCACAATCTCTGCCCTTCCATCTCTATACTCCAAACAATGATAAACACAACAATCTTCTACAGAAACTACTGTCAAATGGCCTTCTAATCAGATGCAGACAGACTGAATCCAAGCCTAACCAGCCTTAATTGAAATTGCCCACTGGCGCTGGCCAGAGCTGCTCACCCTCTCCAAAAACCAGACCCAAACCTGCTGACCTGCATCCTTTTGCCATTAAACCTCACTGTTTGCTTTAGGAAGCTTTGGAAATCATTCTGGTCAGTGCCACAGCTCCACCTGGGCAATGCTGCCATGAACATCAGAGGAAATGTTTTTGTGAATAAAGGGGAATTGTATCTTTATTTCTGTAGGCTTAATTTAGTCCCACTCGAAATCAGTCTGACACCTTTTAGTAGTGTCTCAATTCAAATGACCTTTTCCCATATGAGTAAGATTTACTCTAGGAAAGGGCACCGAATGGTGGAAAAATTACTAGTGCAAGACTTAAAAGCAAGTATCAAACTCTACCTAGGTTTCACAAAAGCAGCTGCAGACCTGCTGTTGCATCTTGCTGACTCTTATCCCTCTTTTAAAGAACTTAAGCAAAGATGATTGCAAGCCCTGATCAACTAGAATAAAAGTTAGGTTAGCAGATGAGGATACAAAACTGTGTGAAGCCTCTGACAATTTGAGCAATGTACATTGTACTCCCACTCATTTATATGAGACCTCATGGAACATGTGAATCAGGCAAATCCTCTTTCCAGGTAAGTACCACAGCAATTACACAGCGTAACTGCAGGATAGGAATCCTCCCCTTGCTGTTTGCGAGCTATCAAAACCAAATTGGCTCTGTAAAACTCAGACTAGACTAACAATTTCCTCCCAGGTCTATAGCAATATGTGAAGATTACAGCAGAAAGGATTTAGAGAGTTTCCCCCTGCTTGATTACGAGCTTGATTACTACAATAGCAGTGAAAAAATAGTGGGTCAAATTCTTCTCCATTGGGTGCTCCTGTCCAGCTTTGCTGACGTCAGTGTTGCAATTACCAGATTTAGCAGATGATTGCTGGAAAAGAGGATAATGGTGACCTGCAGTTAAATGAAACCTTTAGAAGGAGGGTGAACCCTCGGTGCCTAATTCATGGACTCAAATCCACTTCTCTTTGATAGAGCTGCGCTATTGACTGAGGAAAACTTGTCCTTTTGAGCTTTATTTTAAATTTTAATCATTTCTGATGTTTAAGCAGTAGAGTTGGCACAGAACCAGCTACAGCATCTGTTCCTCTGATGCACCTGTTCCCCAATTTTGATTTCCAAGTAACAAGTTCTATTGTAGGGGCAACTTGGAGACATAAAGGGAGGAAATGAGCTGTATTTACAATGCAACGTGCAAAGAATTGTTTGATTTAGGACAGGGGAAATAGGACAAATAATTATATTCTATGGTTGAATGACCAGGCTTGTAGATCAGTGTTGTTTCATTAGAAAGTAAACACCAAGCAACCAAGTATCACGTAGAAGGCTGTGCAGAGAGCTCTGAGCAGCACCACAAGGAATCAGCAAGCACCTACCTGAAAAAAAAGCTTGTTCTTTATTGCACCAGCCATATCCATGATCCATTTTTATAACCTTGTCTCACACCTTTAACATCTGCATGCAGTAATATTTCCTACACATATATAATCTCTATTTGATGTTATTTCAGTTTTTACTTTGTAGCTAACATCGATGCTATACACAATTTCATTTCCAGTTAAATGCTTCATTAGTTGTACTCAGAGTCATGGTCAGACTGAAATCAGTATTGCAATCTTCAGGGTTTCCTCCTTCTGCTCCTAAACTTCCTAATGCTAAACCTTTCCAGCAGCTGAAAAAATAAAAGGAAGTCTGCCAGGCATCTACAGCTGGACTCAATAATCCCATTAGCCACTCTGCTCATATTTGATTATAAAAACACAGAGGTACCTGTTTGTGAAGTAAACCTTCCCCAAAGCGTGTATCATTGGAACAAGCTATAGTGTGTCATACTAGCCAGTGTAAAACAAATATGAAAGCTGTATGGCAGCCTCAAGATCCAACAGCAGGACTTTCCACAGATGAGTAGATATCATGGCACAATTAATGCCTTTCTTTTTTTTTTTTTGCAACCCAGACAGCATCAGGCTGTGTCAAGTCTGATTGTAAGACCTCAAAAAGGACCAACATATTCTGGGTAGCACTAATAAAACTTCAGTACGAGTGCTGGGTTCAGTGTGGGCACTCCCTCTTATCAGTGAAATGGCAAGTGCTCAGAGGGGAACAAGAACAACCACTGGGCTGGAAAGCACCAAGTAGGGAACAAACTTGATGAGGGAATCAGAGCTGTGCAGAGACATGGTAATAGTCTTCAAATACAGAGAAAGTAACTAACTGTAAAGGAGAGCAAATTAAACTGTGAATAGTTCATGCAGCACTGTGGTTTAAAACTGAAGTGAGGGAACGTGAAGCAAAACATCAAGAAAAGTCATCAAGCTGTTGAAAAGGATGCCCAGTAAGACTGTGGGATTTCCATCCTTGGAGGTCTTCAAACAAGGGCTAGACAAATGTCTGTCAGAAATGCTGCAGACAGAGCTGGCTCCTGTACAACGGGGGCGATTGATGCCACGAAGTTCTGTGCAGCCTAGGTTGGAAACTTTCTAAAATCTTTACAACTAGCTCATATTATTCTTATATTCTTTGTTCCATATACATTCTCCTAAAACAGACTTTTAAATGTTATTGTTTCTATATTTGCAAAGGATTTTGTGACACCCTCCAGACTGAAAAGCCTTGAATAAAGTAATTAAAATCTGTTCAGGAAAATCAGGGATTCCACAAGCTTCTTATACAGCCTGTTTCTGGCATCTAAGTTTTTTCTTAACTTAGATCTTCCTTTCAGCGAATTAGGATCATTATTTTTAATCCAGTCCTTTACAGTCATGGAGAATGATTTATCATTAATTTTGTCCTTACAAACCTTCCTGTGTTTGAAGACTTTTGTTTCTAATCAGTCTTTTCCCTTCTAGACTGAGCAAACACAATACTTCCACACTTCTTTATAGGTCACACATTGAAACTCTACTAATTTGTAATTTTCCTCACTGGGCTATCTCTAATTCATCCACATCCTCCTAAATGATGTAATCCCAAACTGGATGTGGTTTTCCAGATACAAACCTAATAATGCTGAGCAGGGTAAAAGATGTAAGAGAATCATTTGTCACCTAGAACAGTCTTGTGATTTTGGAAGGTATCAACATTTGCCTTTTTATTGCTGTTTACAACAAACCTCTTTCAGTTTACAGTCAACTACAATCCCCAAACTGTTTTTTTTTAATAGTAGCTTTGTTTTGCTGATGAAAATTGAGACATGAATATTATTTCCAGAAGTCTAAAATCCATCAATATTTATAAAAGCACTCTGAAATATATACTGGGAAAAGCAAATTATTTCTCAGCGGTGTATAAATATTGTTATAGCTATAAATATATCTGTACTCTCAAATGCTTTCAAATCCATTTATTTTTGACCCTTTTGCAATTAAAAACTGGACTAGACAGACAGTGGGGAAGACAAGGCTTTGTGTACGGAGACTTGGGGGAATGAGCAGCACAAAAGTCTGCATTTCCAGAGAGATACAGTCACTGGTCCTGGACTGATTGCTTTTGTTTAGGAAACAAGAAAACAAGCCGTAAAACCCAATAAAAATAGAAAGTAGCTCTGCTGTTCTTCTGCTGTGTTCTGGCTCTGTTCATGCTCTGTTGATCCAGTCCAGGCTCCTCTGCCCACCCAGGGGGAGCAAGGTTGCCCTCGACCTGCTCCCTGCTGGCAGCATCACCCTCTCCAACAACCTCACAGGGCCAGGGCTCCAGCAGAGGCTGACAGCTCAGAGCAAGGCTCTTTGCCCTCCCAGGGCATTTCTATCTGATCTTCCTCTGCTGCAAATTTACCTGTCCTTTAGGGGCAGCCACTGATCCCTGGCAGCCCAACTCAGCCCAGTTCCCAGGACTGGCTTTCTCCAGGTCATGTCTCCACCAGCTAATGAGGGTCAGGGTCAGCAACGGGCAGCATCAGTGTCTCCAGCCTGCTGCCTCCCTGGGGGCTCTGCACGATAAGAAAGGCCACTGCTAAGCAATGAGAAGGGAAAATGAAGCACTTGTGATGGTCTGGAGAGCAGACTGGTGCAGGAGGGAGGTGGAGGGGCTGTTGGGCAGGATGGGACGAACTGATGCAGTTGCAATCCCAGCTGGCTCAGTCCCCTGTTAGGCAGAGTGGGAGCAGGAAAGCAACTCTAGTTTTCGAGGACAATTTAAATTACTGCTGCATGGACATGTGTTAGATATTTTGTGTTATTCATATGTGTATGCAAGTGCCTGAATAAACTCTTGGATGCCCAAGGGAAAAACAGTCTAAAAGCATTGTGGAAAATCTGCTGGACCCAGAGGAGGCTGTGCTCGGAGCCATAGCATGGAGAGAAAGCAGGGGTCAAAGACCTCCCCATGCCACTGTCCGGGCTGCTGTCCCACACCAACCCCACTGGATGCACTGCTGATGTGCCCAGACATGGCAGCACATTGGAAAGCTGTGACAAAAGAGGAGGAGAAAAGAAGGAGCACATGGCTACCTTTGATACTAATCTGTCTCATCTAGGACTACCACTAATATATCCTAAGAATAGAGACAGCTACCAGAGCCAGCATTCACAGAAAAGAAAAATGGCCAAAATAATTCCGTTTTCTATTAAATATAACATTTCCTTCCCAAAAATGCAATTCAGGGAACTTTAGTATTCTCTTTTGGGGAATTGTTAAGTAGAGCCGCAAAAAAACTGTCTCTCTTTTTTTCTGGAAATATGGTTTTCTTTATAATGCAAAATGTTTTACATTTGTAACAAAAACCAGTGCCCTTTATAACCATCCATATTATTCCCTACACCCAAATATATTCATATCTACATATCAATATAATGTAACTGCACATCGCTGCAACATTACCTGGCTCCTGCCTGAGGACTATCTCACAATTACCCTTATAAATACCTGTTTTGAAATTACAGGGCTAAGGAGCTCCAGGTTTTAAAGAGAAAAGCAATATTGCACTGCCTGCCTTTGGCATACTGCTTCGACTAATCCAACCTTACGTGTTCATAGCTTCCAAGAAAAAAGACTACATATAATTGCACGCAAGGGATATGGGGGAAAGGTGGGTAATGTGGAACAAAGAGCACATTTTCAGGAGGTTTGAAAGCTGGTCCTGCTTACCAAGATCAATGACATGTCATCCCAGAGGAGCACCGATAAAAGCCTTTGTAGTTCTGCTCCCCTTCTGTCTCTCGGTATTTTGTATTTCTAAGCAGGCAGTTTGCAGCCAGTGCTCACTCTGCATGCATTAAGCACACACAGCATCCATGTAACACAATGTTAGAGATTACAGAGTGCTGTGCAAAGTTGGGTGGTACAAAGAAATGCATATTTAAATTAGAAGTTAACACAGAGCGAGTTAAGACGGGAGATGGAGAAATTGCTCCTGTGATTTAACCAATAAAATGTCCATCTAGTAGATATTAAAATGGTCTCTAGGCCACTGGGAGCAGCATGTTTTCATTTTCACTAATGCATCTCAAACATAAAGCAGTGGGAAATACTGTAAATAACAGATTTTAAAAAACAGTCCACAAGAACAACAAAAAGTCTAGCTGAATATGAAAATAATACATCTGAATCAGGCTTAAATTGCTTTTCAAGAAACAGCCTTATGCATGCAACATCAGCTTCTCAAAAAAGAGCTTAATACAAGAGACAGTATAGAAGCAGATTGAGTGGAAGAGCTTTTCTGAGCTGCTGAACTTTCGAAAAGGTAAACAGCATTACAGGGAAAGGTTCAACATAAGGAAAAAAAAAGATAAGCCTTTCCTCCTACAAATGAGGGGCAGTGAAGTTTTTAGGACTCAGCTTGGTATTTCAATAAATAATTATGTTTTTCCAACTGAACAATGAGCTAGACACGGCAAACTGTAATTAACACCAAGAAGCATAATACCATTTGGCATGCATATACCTTGTTTCTGAACAGGAGGCTGCAAAACCCCCTTAAAAGCTATTCAAAGAAACTTATAATTATGTGCTAGTGTGATTAGTCTCTTCTAATAATGTCATGCCTATTGAGCACACCCTATTGAAAGCCCACATAAAAAATGCACAGTTCCACTGATCTGTAAGATCATGTCAGAAGCCCTCATTTGGAGATCTGAGAAATGAAAGAAACATTACTATGGAGATTAAGAAATTTGGTTTAGCAGTGTAAAATAGTATAATGACTGAATAATATTAGCACCAACTATTAATAAATGTGCCAGCATTTCCCATTAGAACACACCCTATGCACTTGCTTATAGCCATATTTAAATTTTTAAGCTATGAGACTGAATCTCATGTTAAAGAGTTCTTTGAATACTGCAAGGCTTTGGTGACGTCGAGCAGAACTTTGACTATGGACAACAAATACACACTTTTGACCGTGCATAAAGGGTCAAAGCCACATAAATAAGGTTATAGAGCAATCAGATATTCATGCAATTATAGAGGTGTTAAATACCTGTATTATTATTAAAAATAGCCATTATAATAGAAACTATCTTCTTAGTCTTTATTGCAGGAAACAAAGATATCACCTACAGCTTTATGTAAAATAAGCCATAAAAGTGCTCTCAGTCCAATTGCATTGGTAACTAGCTCTTTTTCATTTTAAATTAGAAAGACTGAAAGGTATGAGCAAGAAATGAAGATGCCTGCTACCTTAGGCCAATTAATCCATGTACTTGAGAATGTATTCTTGAGAGTTAAACACAGCAGCATGATTCCTGGGACCCATGAGGACACATGGGCATGTAGTTCAGAGATGGAGAACAGCATCTGTGACAATGCAAGCAAGAAACCTTTGCAGGTACCAGGGGCTGTAATGAGCTAATAGAAGTGTATGTCAGATGCTGTTTGAATGCTTGAGCTACTGAGCAATTTTTGCAGACAATCATGTCCTCTTGCATAGCCTGGATGAGTTTTCAGAATGTGGGACAAGCCAGACAAAAGAGGCTTCTTTGTGCCATTCAGCCTCCCTTCTCCTCTCAAACAACCTTGTGCCTCATCTCACAATCACTCACCTCCAGATGTACCAATTATTGTTATTTCTGGAGTTAAAGCAGAATTTAACACCCCCGTTTGGAAAACACTCTCGGGGCTGTAAAAACCTTCAGACAAAGCAGGAGGGATATATAATGCTGTATTAGGAAGAAAATAAATTAATGTCCATAAAGCAAGACATTACCATTCTCTTCATCTCCTTGGAGACCTGGTGACCTCCGAGGTGGTTATAAAAGGGCCGGTCAACACCCCAGTGTGGTGGGTTATGGCTGATGGAATTCGCACGCTGACGGTTCATCTTGGCTATCGTGGCTTTCTCATCTTTCTGAAATACAAACAAGAGAGAAATGCAGAAAAAATTTTGAAACGTTTACATGGCAGTCGTTCTCCAAGCATCTCTCACTTCTGATCTCTCACTCCAAGAGTCGGCTTTGCACCTTGAACTTTTATGAAGCAGCTGCTCATCAGAAGCAGTTCCAGTCCATAATTTCTTTTTCTTCCCAATTCTTAGAACACTTGCCCCTAAGTGGGGCCCACCATTTTATTCCTTTACTTGTTCTGAGTAACCACCATAACCTGTGTAAACATGGGAAGCATTCCAAAATGGAGATATCTACTTTTTTTTTCTAGTAAACTGAATAGTTTCAGATAGAAAACTGCAGTTCCAAGCTAAGATACTACATAGACATCCCTGAAAAAACAAAAAATCTGTTACATCTGGAAGAGAAACAACTCACAGAGCAATCTGGTTGAAGAACAGAAGCCTTGAAACTCCTTGAAGCTATGGGAACAAAGGGCACCTTTCTCCATAGGTACAAGCAAATAATTTTCCACACTAGCAGAAGCATATTCCCAGACATGCCAAGGAAAGCATGTAAATCTTGCAAAGAACTTCACTGTGTATAAGTTAAGGGTAATGTAATTGCAGAGTGTAGCAAAATGGTCTCCTCTATCCTAATGCTGCTTCAAATTTTATCATTGACACCAACATGCCTAAAGTTTGAACAAAGTCTTTGATTTTGTTGTTGGAGCTGGTTTCGAATCTTGGCTGCAATGGGAGCTTACTGTGAAGTTTGCACAGGATCTGTTGGACAGGTTTCATTCAAGCTCAACACCAGTTACAAGAGCACAGAATCACAGCATGGAACTGGCCTAAACAACAGACAGAATTTTTCCTTATTTTGAATATATTCCCTGGCCAAAAAGACAGGTAGGTTTCCACATGGAGTGTGTTCTGCAGAAAGATGGGAGTTTATTGCACAAGATCAAACCCGTGCACCTTCTCTAGCAAGGGTTGCACTGCAGCCTGACTCAGAAGGCAGAGGGGTTGGCACTTGTTAAATTCTTGCTTAAAAGAGACAAACTCTGGAGAGCTTGAGAGTTCAGAAGGTAGAGATAGCTACAACTTGGCTGTTTATTACTTGAGAGATTAAACTTTTTCAAGAGAATTGCTGCTTCCATGAGTTACAGAAAAAAACCCAGACATAATAGTTAATTTCGGATTTCAGAAAGTATTCAGACAATTGAATTATTTAAAAAGAGAGCATCAATTGCTTTCAACTCTAGAATTTTGGTTCAAGTGTTATATGACAAAACAAGTAGGTCCGCATCTTTTTTTGCCTGGAGTCTGCATTCCCTACCTATTTATTTTGATTCCCCACTATTCACTGTAACCTGTACCTCTCAGGAGTTTGCAAAACACCTGGTGTTATTTCCATGGTAACCAGGGAGTTAAATGTCGAGTGCTATGCTGCCTTAAATTAGTTTTTTTTTAAAGAAATTTAAAAAGGCTTGCTAAAATTCAGTGCTGGGGAGAACTGCCTGATTGACAAGCATGGGAAATCATCTTCTCTTTTCTTGCAAAGAAGAGGCAGCTATGATGACAACATTTCCCATGAGACCACAGCTCACCACACAGGCACCAAACGTTCCTAGGAATGTAGTGCTGGAAGCTTCATGGCCACTAGCCTGGGGACATGGTGCCACTTGGGACAGGAGCCCTGTGCTGGACACTCAGCTGGCCCCAGAACAGTCAGCAGCAGTGTCACTGCAGCTCCAGGCTGCCAGCAAAGATGTTCTACCACACAGCCAGGAAGACAAGTGTAGGTTCACAAGGAAATCTGTGGGAGTGACCCCAAGGGAGCTGTCAGCTCCTCAGGAGGTTTGCTGGGGGAGAACCACATGTGCTCCCACATTGCCCACCCCCAGGACAGCAAGTGCCTCCCACTTCATCTCTGCCCTGCATTAAACCCAGCACTGTTTCATCTGCAAGAGCTGAAAACTCCATTGCTTGGCACCAGCTGACTTGCACACAAGGAATCATGACAGAGCCACTGGATAACCTCCAGGAGAGACAGCTTTTAAATGTTTCTAAAAATACATTAATGTGATGCAATGCTGATGTCCACATTTGAGTTGGTTTGAGGTTTTGTTTTTTAAAAGTCACTGCTCTTTATAGTCTCTGCCATCATTTGTAGCACTTTCTTGTGTCTTTTTGCAGTTATGCAATCTTTTTCATAGTTATACTTCTTTCTTCTATGATGAGATGCCAGAAAACCAGTAGGAAATACAGTTTCGTTATCTCCAAGCAAATACATATTGTTTTCAACAATAGAAGCAACACTGTCAGTCTATTTTATTCCAACTTAGTGAAGGGTTTTCAACCAAAAGGAATCAAAAACCCCAGATGTTGAAACTGGTCTGGGGACCCATAAAAGTAAGCCCTTTGGTTAGTTTACAAATGCCTTTACATCAACAGCTGATAAAAGTTATATACAGCCAGATTTCAGCCCATGAGTTAGTAAATTCGGTTAGAATTTGAGAAAAACCTTAATGCCAAAATGCACAAAGACATACTACCCCACTCTGCCAGTGAGTGATCCTCATACCTGAAGCATCACTTGATGAATTTGAAGGAAATAAAAGACCTCATACAGGTTTATTGACACATCTGGGTTGAGGTAAGGACAGGACAAGTGGGTAAATAATACTTCTGAGATTGTTTCTAACCATGAGGTCAGGCACCATAAATACATGAACTCTGGCAGTTATTTTCTCCCACCCCTTGTAGGAAGTTTCCACTGGATTGCGTACTATGTTTCAGCAATATTTCCAATCAGATTAAAACACATATATACAAGCATAGTGCATTTTTGCTTTCCCACACTACATAATGTGCTACTACATTATCCTTAACAATAGGACTTCGCTGTTAACATCAACACTTACTAAAAAAAAATTAAAACCTAATATTTTTAAAAGTTGAGCTAATTTATTTTCTGCAAAATCACTTGTTCAGTGGGTGATGATAATAACAAACTCTAAAAATGAAGAATTAGAAGGGTCACAGCTCCTCTGTAGAAATTTATGAGGATGCCTCCTCTGTTTCTTCCTGGCTAAGTGACAGCATGAGGACAACTTGCACAGAGGCATAACAAGACTGGAAAAGAACACTACAGAAAGAGAAGTGGTGATACCTTTCAGTCCTACTCATTACAGGTACTACCAACAACAGGAGCAGGTGCAAAACTTTCTGACAGCAATGAGTTTTTCAGATTTTAGGTGGCTAAGCTCCAGAAAGCTGTTGTGGGAACTTTTCAAATCTGGACTCACAAAGAGACTGTAAATCTTATTCCCAGAGGTTTTATTGTATTCCCACCACCAGTTCCCACACACTGAGCTATAGTAATGTTACAGCAAAACTGCAGAAAGAGCTGGGGTTTTCTTATACATATTAATTGAATCAAGAATGCCTGTTACTTCTTTAATGTGTGATAGGATTTTCCAACAGATGATCACTATCAACATCACTATCACAACAAAGTAGTGAAATCTGAGCATGGATCAGCCATATCAGATTCAGGTACATATTATTCTTTAAGTTGAAGTCCTTTTGACATATGAATGATATTTCTTGCAGTGCTACATGCTCCAAACCATTGCCTTCATAAATCTACATGAGTGGAACCCTGCTGAGCTCTGATTAAATGTGTTAAATTGAAGAATCATCACATTAGATTGATTGTGTTTTAGGAGAGTCACATGCTCAACATTTAAAGGACCATTTTGTTTCTTCAGCTGGATGGAGTTCCAGGACGTTATTTAGAAAAGAATGAGAATTGTTTTTCTAGGAGTTACAGCCAAAGTTTTGTTGAGCTGTTTTAAGGTCACCATCAACAATCCTTTCTGAAACTGTTGTGTACCTGCTATTGTTTAAAGAAACGCCCATGTTTAATGCAATTGAAAGACATTAGAAAAAAATAAACATTTTTTCCCTTTGCAGACTTCATGCACTCAGCACCATGTGTTTGGTCAGCAGTATTGCTCATCTGTTGACAGGCACATTTTGTTTCTACTTATGTTCAAAGCAAAGCATTTCCCCAGACTTCTGACATGATGAGGACAGTAAAAGTAGCTGTAAACCTAATATTCTGATAAATCCTATTCACCTTCAGGTTTTTGGTTTCCACTCCTCCAAACATATGCTTTTCCACCCTTCTCAGCGTAGAGCTTTTACCAGTGATTAGAAGTGCTGGGAAGAGTGAGTAGCTGTGATGATTCCGCAAATTAGTGCAGCACCTGATCTCAGAGAAGAGCAAACGTTACCAGCAACCACCAAGTGACATGTTCCTGCACAAATGCCAGAAACTTGGGCAGCACAAGAACTGGGGCTACTGGATAAGACAACAATAACTAAATTGAGTACTGTAAGAATAGCAGTGATGTGACAGGATGGCAGTAAAGACTGGGACAGACGTTTTCAATAAAATTCAGAAGGGCAGATATAAAAGTTGTGAAGTCAGAGGACCAGAGCTGGGTGTTAGGAATGTTACAGTCTGCAGGGTAAACTAAAAAAAAGTGTAGAATAAAACAAAACCACTCTGTAGAAGGGTAAAGATATTGTTCTGAGTGATGTTGTGTAGTCCACTGCAATGCCTAGGGGTTAAGTTTGGGAATCACTGAGATGTGGACAACAGTTTTAGTAATTCTAGCTGATAAATTGCTGTTTATCTGGAAACACAGATTTTCTGATAAAGAATGAAGACACAAATCCAGTAATGGAGGAAAGGCAAAGATCTCCTTGGAGAATTCTTGTATTTCTTCCATGCTAAGGTATTAAGTCCATTAGAAATATATACAAATGTTTCACAGGAATGTGAAAATTACTAAATAAGGACAGAAGTCATCCTTATGTAAGTGGCCCAATATCATGCAAGGAGAACAAAAACTAGAAATTCTTCACTGCTCTAGAACTGAAGGAACAGATTATTTCTCTCCATGCAATCACCACAGCCACAGTAGAGGCAAAAGGGAAGAAGCTCATAAAGATAGGGTTATAAATGGAAAGCCTAGAATCATAGAATCATTTAGGTTGCAAAAGACCTTTGGGATCATTGAGTCCAACTGTAAACATAGCACTGCCAAATCCCACTAAACCATGTCTGGAAGGAAAACTTAAATGTGATGTGCTGAAGTCAGATGGACAACCTCCATCCCAGATCTGTGGGAAACTGCCAGCTGCAATTTCAATTCTGGTAACAGATATTTTTAATAACTATTTAGTCAGGGATCATGACACAGAACTTGCAGAGCAGCTGGGCTTGGATTAACAGCCTTGGATCCAAGTTTTTCTAAACAGAAAAAGTACAGTAGCTCTCACTGGCTTTGTTTTTTCCATGGAGCATTTGACAGTGTGCTGTGCTGGAGACTAATGGCCAAGACAGACGGGGAATATGAAGTTGGGCAAAGAGCTGGTTTCCAGTGAAGTGGCAAGAGATGGTGTTGAATGAGGAAGTATTAGTCTGGATAAAAGTTACTAGTGGAGTTACTCAATTATTATTCTCGGGACAGATTTTGTCGAATTTTTTTCTAATTTAATCTGGCAGCAAGTAAGCAATGACAGACTTGACTAATGAGAGAAGCAGAGGTGGTATTTGATAGATAAGACGAAAAGGAGTATTAGTACCTGACATTTGAGGACTAGCATAGTAGAAATGGGATCTGAGATATTCAAGTGTACAAAGTGCATGATCATTCTCTTGATGATCACAGACAGAAACTGCATTATCAGAAATCACATTAGTTCATCACAGAATAAATAGCAGACACCAAGATAATGCAACTTTGCAAAAGGTAAAGGTTCCTTTTGATGACCAAGAAAATGTGGGAGCTTGTGATTGTCTCTTCTTCGTTGTGTGAAGACATTAGAAGAGTCTGTCTCAGAAGAGAAAAGGCTGAGAGGAAGAGAGGGATTACAATTGCTGACTGACTGCAGACACCAGACAACCAGAGCAACTAGGCACCAGAGCAACTAGGTTTTAGAGCAGCCCACTGTTAGCACTAATGGGAACAAAAAAAACACAGCAAAAGATTCAACAGACCTTTATGGTGGAGCCTGCTAATTTTATGACAAAAATTACTTCACATACATAAATAGATATACTTTTAAATATATATATTTAGGTTCACAATACAATGAAAACCATGGCCCTTCGTATCTCACACAGTTAAGACCGTTTTATAATTTAACTATCAAAATTCAAGGAAAACAGATTTGGAACTTTGGATCTATGCTTTTTTAAAAAAACATGAAAACTTCTATCTAGGGGGGCATAATGCTGTAACACTAGTCACTCCTGCACTGCTCTGGGGTTTCTGAGCATTACCTTCTTCACAGGCAAGTGCTCACCCACAAAAGTAGCAGAATGACAGCGCAGGGCAAACAGAATGGTGAAGGCAAATCTGGAGGCAAAGATGAAGAGAAAGAAATCCAAACAGACTGGATTTTAGAACTTTGCAGTTTGTTCTCTTTTAATATAAAGCAACTCTTCTGTGTACCAGACAGAAAACAATGACTACATTTTCAGTTCTCGGGATATTATTAAATACTGAGTGAGCAGAATCTAGCCTTTTCCCCCTGAAACTCAACTGAATATATTCCAGTTAACAGCATTCTTAAAAAGGAAAAAGTAAAAAAGTATTTTCAAAGAAGAAGCTAGTTTGAGTTCCTGGAACAAATATATTAGATAAATGTTCCTTCCATTTACTCTGTGCCCAAGAAACAGCATTAATACTACGAAAAAGTCAAACAAAAAAGACAGAAAATAAAAAGTTATGGCTCCCCATGGTATCAGTAAGCAGAAAGGGTAGGGAACAGATTCCATTACATTTTATATATTTATCGTAACTCATGGTATTGTGGGGTTTTGATGGCTGTGGGACTGATGGACCAGGTATTCAGATAACTCAAGTCTTCCTGTGTGAACTGAGGAAGAGCTCAGGCAAACAGTTACTTGGGTTAACTATGCCTCTGCTCTCAGGCCAATGCCAACCCCCTGCCTTGTGTGTGAGGACGGCAGGAACCCAGACACGACTCACAGGAACCCGTTACTAAGTTAGGTGAACATTTTATGGCCATTACCGGAACAGACTGAATTGAAAGCCTGGATAAATACATCGCAGGAAGTCATTAAAAACAAGCAGAAATGAAAGGAAAAAACCGAATTATTACAACTTTGCCTGGCATCAGGCAAAATATTCAAGACTGACTGAGCTGACTGTGGGAGAAATCTCTTCTCACTTCTGATTTCTGTATTATGTTAAAATGAATTAAACAGGGAGAAAACTTTAAACACTGGAACACCTTGCCCAGAGAAGCTGTGGATGCACTATCCCTGGAAGTGTTGAAGGCCAGGTTGGATGGGGCTTTGAGCAACCTGTTCTAGTGGAAGGTGTCCCTGCCCATGGCAGGGGATTGGAACAAGGTGATCTTTAAGGTCCCTTCCAACCCAAGCAATTCTATGATTTATGAAACTGTTCACAAAGAGACAAAAAATAGCTATGGGAGCATGAAAGTTGCAGCAGTATGGGGAAACCAGAAGCCCCTCAAACTCTAAATACTTAATATCCATGGCCTTAGGCAGCAGCTTATTTATGTTTCAGTTTAGCCCAATAACTACACATGCCATGCACATGTCCCAGCTCTTGGCTTCTCTGGGATGCAGCAAGTTACAGCAGCATTACAATAGTGCTTAGAGACTCCATCTAAGGGCTACAGTATGTAACAGAGCTGCAATAAATACATATAAAGCAGTGAAAAAAATGGTCTGTTTTATTTTACCAGGGAAAATCAAGGCACAAAGATGAAAGTTCCTCAAAATCTGTCTGGAACGGAATCCACATCTCTTCTCACTCTCTATCTAGTCTCTGACTCAAAATACAGCCCTGTGTTCAAAAAGTCAAGTCCCAAGTGCTCTGAAGTCTCTGTTTTTGATTTTTTTGTCTACACTGGCAACCAGCAGAGTCCTGAGATCTTATGTTTGCCTCTTCTCTCCAGAGAAGTCTCCAGGTCTCCACAAAAACCCGCAGACAATTTGGTGACTGCATGACTTAAGAAGCCAATACAGGTTCTCCACCACAGGAGATGTGGCCTAATCATAAGGGTATTTTGGTTTATGTTCTTAAATCTACCCAGCAAAGAAGAAGTGATTTAGGTATAAACATCAGCTGGCCCACTGACAGGCAGCGATGCTCAGGAAACAATAATCTTGCACTGCAACTTCTAATCCTCTTTCAAAGATTGACAATTGTTAATGAGATTTATCTTATGAGCAGACAGAAACCAAAACATCAGCTTCTCTCTTCAGCAGATGATAAGGGATTTTCTTGGAGATTTTTTACACAATATCCATTAAGGAGATTTGAGGCTTCCATTCTCTCAGGAAATGAGGCAATGGTAGCAAAGTATTTCTGTATAGATTCCATGCTATTGGAATATGTCTCAAACATTAATTCATTTAATCCCATGGCAGTCGTATTTACAGCTGTGGGAAGGTTTAATTGGTTTAGATTCAGAAAAATTTGAAATTATTTTCAATTCAGGCCAATCTTTATATGCTTGCCCATGCTGTAAATAGCAAAGCAGTGTCTATAGTGCAGAAATTGCTTAGAGAAATACTAGTGGCTAGGCTCAACTTGATGATCAAAAAGGTCCTTTTCTAGTATTACAGTCTACCATTTTAAAAAAGAATACAAACTACTGATAACATCTGCTCTTGGCAGTGTCACAAAAGAAGATATATTGGCTGAAGTCCACTTGAGTTTGATTTGATTCAAGTTCAAGGCACTAGTGCCCTAGTAGCCTTATTTTGTGCAGCCTGACCTGTGTCATAGCAGTAGGTATGATCTCATCCTACTGTCACAGTGATCATCTGTCAATACAGTGGGCCAGTTTTTCCCACCTTCAGAAACAGAGGCTGAAAAGCAATGATAGGAATTGCTCTAATCTTTATGTTCATGGCTATCTGGTGAGCAGGTGGACAAAATCACCTCTATATTCTGGCAGAGAAGAGATCTTTGTGGGTTTAATCTATTGATTTAAGTACTTGTACAAAATACATATCTATATTAACAACATTCTTCAACGTGATTTTGAAAACAACTCAGGACAGTTTCTTTGAGAGAACTAGAAAGCACTTGATACAGAAACCTTATGTAGATGCTGGCTACTCCCTGCTATGCACAAAAAAGTTCAGGAAGAGGAGAGAGAAACAGGAACTTTTGTCACTGCAGGTCAACTGACTCATCTATAAAGGCTGGTGTTCACTCTACTTTGGTGTGTCAGAGACCATGAAGTTATTAAAAGTACCTAAGCCTGCCTTAGTTTATTTGGTCTTACCCGTTTTTGGCTGCACCGCACAATCAAGAAGGTCTCGATGCTGTGCTCTTTGAGATAAGCGTTGCGTTCCCCTCCAAAGCCCAGCTCCACCTCGTAGTCTCCATTGAGATAGTTCAGGGTTGCTTTCGTGATGTGGATGCGCCTTCAGTGACACAAAAAAAAAGTTATCACCTAAAAAGCCAGGTCCTGTCAGGGAAAAGTTCCATGTGTTGGAACAAACAAACAGTAAAGCCCAATTTATTTAGCCATGCCACTATTCTTACAGATTTAGTATGGAAGTTTCATGGATAAACACAACAGTTTTGATGAAACAACTTACCCAGCTTTGCCCCCTGCTTCCATGTGGTTGGCTAATGTGACATCGTTGGACCACACATCGAACTGCCACTTCCGAAGGCCCAAGACCCCGCAGTGAACTCTCCCACTGTGGATTCCAACCCTCATGTTGACATTTACGCCCGTAACCTCCCGGACCAGTCTGAAAAAAGATACAGGGAAAAAGGGACATCACAAAAAACTGCATGGTTGTAGTCAGCGGTACAAACTTGGATCCAGAACACAAAAATCCATAATGATCCATAAATTACTCACACATACACATGGTGCTGCTTATCCACATCAACAGGACAGCAGAACAAAACCGGACGAGCTGTACTGCTCCTGGATGGCCAGGCTGGCCAAGGAGAGTACTAATTAGAATGGGGAGCTCTTGGAGTAAATCCATGTTCACTGAACTCAGGATCAAGTTGAGAGCTCATAAAAAAATTACCTTTGGGGTACTAAAAGGAATAAAATGCTGGTCTCTGATTTCCATACCAAAGCTGGACATAACCTGTCAGCACTCAGCCTCATTAAGAGTAATAGCATGTTGCAAAGAGAAAAGGGAAATGATTTCAGAGATCTTAATTTGTCTTCACGGCACCAAGCGTCAACTCTTCCACTGACGAAATATGATATGTGTGTGAAATGCCCCACTGAAGTTGGAAAGCTTGAACAGGCCTTACAGCTGCAGTCAGAGCAGCAAAACCAGAGAACCACATCTATTGCAGTCACTCCAAACAGGCAGCTACAAATACTCAAGCTCTGATTTTAATGAGGTTTTGGATGCTCTGCTTACTCCCAAAATGACCACTGGAATACTTTGTGGGTTTTGCCGTTTCAGGACAAAAGTTAACTTCAAGAGCTGTGCACATGGAAAATATATTTAGGAGTGTGGGTAGGGGACAGTCTTGAAGAGGCCATCAGAACAACTCTGCTTCTCGTTATTGGTGATCACAGCATTCCCAGAATGTTCGTGTTTCCTACATCACATAGCACAGTCCTTTCCTTTCAGTAGTTAGTTCCTTGCAGCGTGAAGTTGTACTTTATACCTATCAGATTTCAATCTCTTTGGTTTTCAGGTTCATCTAGTCTTTTCTAGATAACATCATCTGGACAGGTAAGTCCTCCCAACTCCCGAACATCAACACAGTTCCAATATTTATGCTTTAGTTATTAATGAAATTGCATGATTAAAGATAGACCAATTCTGGACTCTAGTTCACTCCTCACAGTGCAATATGCCCCTTAAAACACTGTCCAAGATGACTTCCTGTTGAAACAGCTTCCATCCTAGCAGAGTTCCTTTTTCCTTATGATCCTTATCTTACATTTCACTACCTACTCATGGAAGCGATATTCCTTATTTTTATTAACAAGCATTAGAGATTCTCGACCAGAAAAAGGAAGCTGATATGGGTAAGGTGTCACAGGCTTACGAACTGAAAGAGCTCCAACCACAATGCTCGGGAAAGGAACAGGAACTGGGATAATTAAAATGCAGCTGCAGCCGTAACCCTTGCAGGGACAACAGTTCCTCCCTCCACAAGCCCTACTGCACCCTCTGCCAAGCCGTGTTACTGACACAAGACCAGGGAACTTCTCTTCATAGAGTCGTTGATAAGAAGGGGACTTTGTCCAAACTTTGCAGAAAACAAAAAGTTTGTTATTCTGTATAGACAAGCGAAATATCCTTTGTTACCTTCCCTTTTTTTTAGTTAAGTTATACCAGCAGTACAGTGAAAACAATTTTCTTGAAATCTTTCCTATTTGGGGTAACACTTCCTGCTGTTATTGTGCACAGATGAAATCAGCCTGCGGGCAGGGCCCAGTGCTGGTGAAGCCTGCAATCAAATGTTCAGTAGCTACTGGTTACCTTAATTGTGAAACCTCTTATCTTGATCCTTAGGGGAGGAGGAATGAGGGTGGGGAAACAGGGGCAGTGAGAACAGTCACCTTCTAGACTTATTAAGAGATAAGATTGTTAAATGCATTCATTATACATCAAGGGGAAGACAAGTTTTAAAGGCTGCTGAAGAGCTATTTGTAAACAAACATTGAGTGCACTTCAGCTCCCTGTTTATTCCAAGGTAAGGTGGGTTGCAGTTAATCAATGAAGTCTAGACTTCCTAGTGTTACTCAGCCTTGTGGAGGGGGATTATACAGAAATGCATGAAGATCTCTGGATTTCATCAGGCCAACTACTGCAGAAGATGAGACTTTTCTGGGCAATAAACACAGTATTCTCTTTGTAGGGCTGGTGGCTTAAAATTGCTGCTTCTCGTGCTTGACAAGACCCTTTGTCACCTGCCACTTAATTGTACTTCATGTGGAAGAAACAGCATTCTTTCAAGGCCTATTGAAAACTAGTTATTTGCAATTCCTTTTATTTTGCATGCTGCATACAAAGCCCAGAAGGCGGCTGGTGCAAAGGAATGGAGTTTAAAACCAGGAAAGGAAAGCTAGGAAGTCCTAACAGTGTACACTGTATACAAACCAAGGGAATGCAGTTGCTAACTGTGCTTTGAATGGGAACTCCTGAGTGAAAACACTGCATTTCAACCTATGTAGCTGTGTTATGAAAATGAAGCTGAGACGTGTGAGGGTGTATTCACGTCCTTGCAGAAATTCCAATAGTAAGGATGTGCTGTCCCAAGCTGAGCAAGTAGGTAGCTCTATGTTTTATCAAGCTGAAGTGGAAACTCCACCCATTTACTGTATGGAATGAGAGGAGAACTGCATAGAGATCTTCTACTTCCCTCTTGGTACCACTAATACTTCAGAAGATGCTTTCACGAAACAAAAAAAAAGAAGAGAAGGGAAAAAACAGCAGAGTCTGTGCAGCAGGGGTGGTGCAGATAATCAAGGTCAGCTCAGTTACCATCCAAAACTGACTGAACTTTCTGCCTAAACTTGTAAACACTCAAGATGAACAAATAAATCTTCCCTCTCTGAATTCTGAAAGAATTGGCCTGTGAAAGCGCATGTCCTATGCAAAAAACATTCAACATTGTCTGTAATCCTCCAAGTAATAAAACTAGATATGGGTCTCATATTTGCTACTCTATCTAAAGATAGAAATGGTCTGGACAAACAAGTGGCTAGTCTGATCTCAGGACCATACAAAGTTTCAGAAGAAGTTTTAAATGAAAAAAAAATACAGATGGGGAAATAAATGGAAATAAAGGAAAAAGACCATGGATCTGTCCCAGTCTGTGCCAGACCAACTTTATTTCAATAATTAATTTAACTGAAGTAAGAAAGTCTTGAATCTGACATTTTTGGCATAGGGTCACATGGAGGAGGATTAGTTAAACTAGACAAGACAGGCCTTAGTAGAGCAACTTTAAGGTGAGTAAAAAGCTGGCTCAAAGACATATAAACGAATAGTGACTAAAATTTAATAAAGTTATTATTAATCTTCTGAATTCACAATTCTGTAATTCACTACAATCCTCCTTTGGGAATGAGACTTCCAGTAATTATAGTAACCTTTGCCTTTCTCATCAGGAGGTTGAGGTCTGATATCCATGTGGGTGTGATGGGCACAAGTGTCTGCCTTTCTGCTGTCAAACCTTTACTGTATTGTTTTTTTTGCTCTAGGTGATCTCCCTTTTTGCTGGTCTGAGTTCTCTGGCTTGGCTACCTTGCTACTAATGTAAAAAAGACCTAACAGGAAAGACCTAACTTGCTATTTGTTCCGAGATTCTCTGTGGAGAAGATGGTACTTACGATATGGCCTCTATCATATCCATTCCCATCTCAACACAGCAGTGTGCATGGTCAGCTCTTGCTTCTGGCAATCCAGACACACAGTAATAGCAATCGCCCAGGATCTTGATCCGTAAACAGTGGTTCTCCTAAAAAAAATAAGAATAATAAAGGAGAAAGAAGTATTCAGCTTATATTCATGCTTGCAATAGCTTGCCTTTTAGGGCAGTGGATATTTAAGAAATCCAGTGAACGAGCACAGTATGTCATTCTTGCAATAGGAGAATAATAACAAGAGAAAACAAAATTATAATAGAAAACTTACAGCTGCTAGCTTATCAAATCTGGCAAAGAGTTCGTTCAGCGTCATGACCAACTCCTGAGCAGTGCACTGGGAGGCCAGGCTTGTGAAACCCTCTATGTCTGCAAAGAGGATGCTTGGGAAAAAAGAGAAAAAGAAAAAAAAAAGAGAAAGTGTCACAAAATTTGTTGCTGATATTTGTGTAAATTCTGAGGTAGAAGTCCAGGGATGAGGAATAATGTAGGGGTGTCCCAGTTCTATAGCAACAAGGAGATGAGCAACCCTAATGTCACATTATGCCACAGCCTCTATCATACATAAACCCCTGAGGGACATGGCTTCATCCCCTCCAGAGATTAGAAAGGCCTGTCAACCCCCCCAACTCCATCCCCCATCCAGAAAATTTACAGTACGCCGGGAACTGGTGGTGGCATGATAATGCTGTCAGACATCAATAACAACAAGGCAGTCCTACCCAATGAACAGATTAGCCCAGCTATAAAATCCACACTTAGCCATTGTACTCACATCCCTCAACCTCTCAGCTCAATAACATTGCCTGTGTCTTAACCCTTCTGCCTGCTTCAGCTGCTGTCCAAACGCAGCCACAAAATAAAGTCCCTCTCTAGTGAATAACTGGGAAAGCCCTACAAAAGCAGCATGGACTGTTTTGAAAGCACAATTATTTGAATCACAAGTACTATTAATGACTCTTTGATTTCAATTAATCAATTTTAATGTTGTATTGCAAGGACTCTGTGTTTTTTTAACTGGAAAAAGATTCTGTCTCGTTGGTAATTACGACTTGGAAAATATTGACTTGCAATCAAACACAGTTATTACGGCAAATTTAAAACTATTTAGTAAAACAAGCACCAGACTAGATCTATACAGATTTAAGATAAAATGCATGTATGCACACACATTTTTTTAAATAGAAAATTCATAAGCTCTACTTTTATGTTGGAACATTTAGCCAGTGGTTGATTTGTTCTTTGAAGTTAATTATTGCATCAAGCTGTACTTGGAAGAGAAATTAAAAGTCTAAATAACAAGCACTTTGGAATGGTTTCTTCTTTGTAAAATAAAACTCCAACATGTTTTAGGCAAATTGCAGAGGTATGTTTTCAGTTGGAATTCCCTGCAATGTCTTCAGACAGAAAGCAAACCCAACAAAAATATTTTCACGAGTACTTTTTGCAAAAATCCTGAAACACATTTCAATTCTGGCATGCTTTTCATATTTTCCTTCTACATTTCAACTCCAATAAATCATCAACTAAACATATTGCATTAAATATTTCTTTGTTAGTCAGACTGATGTTATAATGTACAAGAAAAAAAACAAGACAGGAATGCAGGGATGTCTGAATCAAAATATACTTTGCCATTTTTAAACACTTGAGAAAATGCACAAAAACAAACTAAGATTCCACATATTTACAAATAAAAATAAACCTTCTAAAGAAACACACTTGAAATCAGCTGAAATCTTAGAGAAGTCTGTACTGCTCACTAAGCAACTTAAGTATGTGCTAATATGTAATGTTTAAATGGGAAATGTCTCCAGTTCTTGTGGCAGTGACAAAATGTTGCAAGCACGTTCCTCTTCCAACATGGGGCAAATTGCAAATTTCTCACTTTTGGACACATTCACACTCTTTGCTTGTGTGCATGTTGTAACAGCCACGTGTTAGAACAGGAGGAATAAAGATCAGCTGCTTCCTCTGACGTTCAGATAGCAGTGGGTGTATCTGAAAATACTAAGCAGGGATGCCCTGAGCCTTCTCCTCATGCCTGATTCAGAAAACTAGTGCTAGCATAGTGTCCTAATAAACATGGATAAATGACTGAAGGTTGCTCCCTCCATTCCCCATTACTATCATGATAGATAAATGGATCAGACATTCCTAGGAGTTAATTGCAGCAATATTTTCAAACACACAAATGAAGCAATCAGCAGAGACCTATAGAGCTATTCTACACACAGATTTATGTCAGCTAACCAAGTAACATGAACCTCTTGAAGCACCTGAGCATTTTACAGACAGATAGCTGTGTGTGACCTGCTCTGCGACCAAACAGCCACACCACTGAGCTGCCAGACAACACTGTCTGGGATACAAGGGCTGCAGGGAATGGAAAACCTCATCAGGGTATGGAAATGACTGCGTGGGAGATGGCAGAGGACAGACCAGTGATCTGGGAACTGAAGACAGAGAGGGGAGAGACACATTTGTGGCAGGAGACTGGAGAAAGAACAGGACACAATGGTCAGAGAAAACAGTCCTTGCAAACAGGAACCCAGCTTGAAGCCTCTGTTCTCTGCTCTCAGCAAAGAGCTCTGAAAGCCACTAAATCACATTTTACTCCTCTGCCTAATCTGTTCCCTCTCCACACTCCTGCCAGCACTGCAGCTTCAGCAGCAGAGACGACAACCAGGTTTATCACTCCCAATCCTGCTAATGACCCACAAGGGAGGAATGGGGCCTCATGTATGTGGTGCTGTCCTACAGCACTTCTATCCTTTTATTATTAGCCCTTGTAAGCCTTAAATTCAGCCTGCTCCCTATAAAATACCCAACAATCCAGAAGCAACTAGAAAAAAAGTAGATTTCACTTACAGGAGCCATCAGGGAATAGCACATGATCTTAGTCCTGTGTTTAGTCAGAACTTTCATTTACAAAAGAAGTCTGCTATACCTATCTCCTTATACACACAACACACACAGTGAGATTGCAGGAGCATCTCCCAGTCCTGTCAGTGCATCTTACCCAGATTAGAAGCCTTGGAGTTTAAACACACAGCTTCCCCACTACCCTTAGTTTCTCACTCCACACTTACACGTCAGACTACCCTTTGCAGTGAAAAGATTTTATTAAAGGACAATGGTGATGGATGATTGTGATGAAGGGCACAACTCAAGCCAACTATTTGTCAGTCTTCAGAGGGCATGTGATTTCCTTGCTGGTGGGAACACAATGCCAGTAACAGGCCTTCCTTGTGCCAAAATGTGCAGTAAATGACAGTGGTCAACAAAAGGTCAGATTAAATTATTATTATAGCTATAAAATATCATGAGATAAGTCAGGCAGTGGTTTAGCAGTACTATTAGTTGAAGCTGACTAGAAGGGATTGACCACATAATCTGCAGCCTGGACATCAGCAACTATTATCAGTCCTGAGTCCTAGTCCCTTCATCTGGAAGGCTACTGTTTTGTGGAAAAACCAGTTTAGCATGTAATTAAAATGTTGTAATGGCTTCAGAGCTCTTGATATATTTTCCACTCCATCACTGTCTTCAGATTTACCATCTGATTGGGTTTTGTCCAGCAGTAACCAGGGTATGACCTCAAAAAATACAGAAAATGGTTTATTTCTGGGAAAGACAGAGAAGAAAAGGAGTTATCATTAATTTTATAAGTTTTTTTTAAATTCTTTCTGCTTTATTTTGGTTGAAAAGTACCACAAGTTGTGTTATAGGGTAGAGGTGAATACTTTCCTAAGCTCCTATTTCAGTTCCTATTTCCAGCAAGGACTGGCTCAAGGTTTCATCACTGTAGAAGGCAAGCTCAGTTTCTGCCTGTTGCCCTAAGTGGCTTATGACACTGACAGGGAAGAAAGACGAAAAGGAGTCTGATGGCAGATCCTGCCATCCTCCCCTCTGCTTACAGACCAGGCTGATACCTGCCTGCTCTCACCCAAGCCTCAGGCAGAGCAACAGGAAAGGCAGATACAGGGACTGGAACATCCCATAGCTGCTGGCTCCTGCTGATTCCACTACTCCATGTCTGATGGGCAGCACGGGGCAGGCTGGAAACACAGCTCTGGCTGCTGCTGCTGCTGCCGCCACTGGAATTTCAGCCTGTGCCTGAGCGTGGCTCTTACCAAAACCACCACTGTGAGGTGACCTGTGCGGCCTCCATGAGCAGGGTGCTGGATGCTCCCTGCACAGTGCTTCACACAGTGCACAGGCAGACTGAGGGGAAATGGAGGGAGGCACAGCTGGGATGCAGAGACAAGGAGAAAATTCCCAATGTGCTGACCTCAGTTTTCCCATTTTTTGGTCTGTAATGCATTCACACAATAGTTAAGATATACCTAGACAGGTCCAGGTCCATCCCTCTGCACGTGGGGTCCTACCACTGCAGGTCATTTCAAACTATCTCCTGTAAGTCAGGTGAGCCTTGCTGTGACTGCACGACTGACCTACCCCGAGACAGAAGCATCACAGGATCTTTCAATGACAAAAGATGGCAAAGCAGAACTTTCTCAGAAAGAGCGCAGCAAGGGGAGAGATCTTGGCTGAAAGCGAAGAAGAGCGTAAGGAGCAGGAAGAGCCAAGGACAAGGCGGGAAGCAGGAAACCATATGAGACATTTAAGAACCACACACATCTACAGAGATTGATTTTGAAGTGTAGCCCTTAATGTCTGAAGCCAATACAGTTATCGAAGGAGGGACACAACACAGGTTTCCCTGCAAATGCAGGATTATTCAAAATGCTAAATTAAATCATCAGTGCTTCTAATGTAAAAACAAAAAAACCAGTCGTGTTCTATTTCGAGACGTGCGTGCCATGCACGCCAGCCGCAACATAAATCAAGCAAGGCAAGAAACACAAACCCTATCACCATCACAACGGTAATGCCAGTCATGAATATAAACACCATGTGTTGCTAGAAACCAAACACCACAGGCACTGCATGGGAAACAGAACAAAACCCCAGACTTGGTGAGGTTTAATGACTTATAATAATTGCAAAGTGCATCTGACTGGATGTGAATCAAAGCCATGATATTTTACCACAACGAGTGCTACCTACAAGGGAAGAAAATGTGTCATAATAAAGTAACCATGGTTCACTAGATACAAGCATTCACAAGCAAAGGTGTAACAAAAGAAAACCAGTTGCTGTAGAGTGAACTCACCTGGCTAATGGTGAGGACAATGTCTCAGGGTGCTACTGTTATTTTCCAACACATTCCACTGTTGTTGGTGTTGCATGTCATTAAGTCATACTATGAACAAGGAAGAATAAAGGAGAAGGATGGATTGGGATGAAGATGACAAAACTCTCACTCAAAAGGCTGTGTTGAGCTCTTAACACAGAACTAGGCTTTCACAGAATCACAGAATGGCTGAGTTTGGAAGGGACCCCTGGAGGTCATCTTGTCTGACCCTCTGCTTAAGCAGGGCCACTTATGCATGTGGCTACCCAAGACCATGTTCAGATGTCTTTTGAGTATCTCCAAGGTGGGAGCATCTCTTGAACAGTTCAGTAAATGAGTCAATTTTCTCACTTGGATGTCCATTTAACAGCCATTTCCTCTTCAGCACTGTAAGCCCAGAAGTGATTTTCCAGCTCTAGTGGCATAAACATAGTATTAAGTTCATCTAGAAGCTCCTAGGATAGACACAGCATCAAGATAGACCCAGTCTCTCTTTCCTAACTATAGCTACTTGGGGATGAGTTGGCACGGAAGTCCTCTGTGTGCTCTCTCTTCTACCCACCTGTCATGATTTGAAATTGGCCCCCCCTCGAGAGAGGGGGGCTCAGAGGTGATTGGGTGCCAGGGCAGTGTTCCCTGAAGAGCCAATCACCATTCATGTTGTTCGCTTCTGCTAAAAAATTATTATATATCACAGCACCGGAAGTGGTTGGCAAGTTCTGTCTTGGTGTCTGGTTGTTGGTGTCTGTTGCGTGTAGGTGGAGAAGGCCAGGGGGTGGCTGGGCTCCCTCTCTCCCCTCCGGGGGGGAGAGGGGGGCCCTGCGACCCCCCAGCTCTGCTTGAGCCAGAGTTGGAAGCAGCATTTGGAGTATGTGCTGGGAAGGAAGAGATTCACAGCACCTGAGGTAAGAGGAGAGAGGCAGGCTTTGCAGCCAAGCTCTCTCCCCCCTCCTTTTCTACAGTAAAGCTGTGGAGGGGGGCTTTTCTGTCCCTCCACTGTAAGTGGAGGAGAGGCTCAGGTATGAAGCTGAGCCAAGTGGACGGGCTGTGGAGGTAGGCCCGGCGCTCGGGAGAAGAGTCCCAAGCGAAATTGGAGACGGACCCCTAGAGAGAGAGAAAGGGGCCCGGAGGATGTCTCTGCCACTCAGGACAACCGAAAACCCGAGGAGAAATTCACATGCCAGGACGTGGACACTTGATGAGCAGAACTACACTGCAGCAGCCTACAAATCGAGGTATGAGAGAGAGAGAGATCACGCAGCAGCAGGAGAGCAAGGACTCAAAGCTATCTTCTTGGACTTCATGAGGAGGAGAGACTACAACAAAACAACTGGAACTTGGTGAGGGGGGAGCGTTCAGGCCCAGAACACTCCCACAGAGGGACTGGTTACTTTCCAGCCTTGAAAAGGCTCTTTCCTGGACTAAACTTAAAGGAGGGGCTTGAAAGGACTGATTGATAGAAATGTAATATATATATAGTTGCCTTCAGTTTGTACAGTATATTTATTTGTGTAAATAAATGTATATACTTCCCCCTTCCCCTGTGGAAGCCTCTGGCCTGAAAGTTTCTCTTCGGTAGTGTTGGGATAAATTGTGGGAAGGGGTGGGGGAAGCCTGAAAATTGGATTTTAGATTTCTAACGTGGCTCAAACTGCCACACCACCCTATGCACAAAATAGGATTTCAGCTCCAGAAACACTGAGGACATCTCACCATGCTCTTTCCCTCCTGAATTTGAGACCAGTAACAACAAAAGGACAAACCAAAACAAGCTGAGGACTGTGATCAGGCGACATGTGTAGGCAGCAAAGCCCACCCAGGGAGAGTGAAGTGGCCCACACAGATCATCGTGCTGAGTGACAGCTCAGTGACTGGTTCAGTAAGGACTGCAAGCTACTTCTAGACTAACTCAGGTCTCAACAGAACATCAGCCCTCTCCCTAGGGATGTCTGTGTGACAGGCTAAGAACTTAGCCTTAGCAATGCAAAAAATGTTTTCCAGAACAGCAAGACATCAGACAGACCAGAGGTTAAAATTTTTCCTTTTCCTATGTTCATGGAAAAAAACCCCAACAGTAAAAAAAACCCCTACTCTCTGTCCTAAACATATACAGTCATTTTGGAGAAGACCCACTTAGCATTGGAAATCACCTGTTGTTTCAAATGAGCCCTGGTACTTCTGTGTGACACATCAGCTGGCACAGCTCCCCCTTGGGAAGGGGGACTGTCCTACACCATGACAGTGCTCCACCTCAACGGGTGGCTCCCCCTTGCTCAAGAGGGTGAGAAGGCACATATGTGTAGCAGTAAACCTGCATTATATGGGAAAACTGTGGTTTAAGCATGTTTTAAAATGGCTTTTTTGTAGTCTCTTTGCTAACTCATGTTCTCCTTCCCAAAAACCCCCACGGCCAGTTCTTATCTCTGTCTCAGGAATGTCCTGAGAAGATATCAAGAAGTCTTCTCATTGGACCTTGTTAACCCCTTCCTTATTTGGCTGTTCCCTGCCTGATTGGTGTTTTGTAAGACCCCTTACCTTACATGGTTCCCTTTGACCCTCCCAAGAGCTATATAAACCCCTACCCTACAATAAACTCTCTCTCTCGCCTCCTCTCCACGTGCTGTGTGCTATCTCTCTGGCTGCCATGGGACCACGTGAGTGGGGGGAGGGGTGAGCACCTAACCCCTCCATGCGTCCAGGACCCTGAAGAAACCCCTGGAGCTGGAGTAACCCCTTCCCTATCCACCTCAAGCCTTCAGAAATGGAACCCCACTATGGGAGGAATGCACCCAGACATATGTACGCAAATGCTGTGATTAGCAAAGGAATACTTGAAAGAGAGAATAACACAAAATAGGAGGAAATACACACAAACCCCCCTACAAAACCAAAACCCCAGAAAACTGTGAGCCTTTTCACCTATTTCTTTACAGCAAAAGGCAGAAAGCCTCCTGTTGCTCTTCCCAAGTTGCCAAAAATGTAAACCAAACCCACATCCCATATTTGAAGAGTTCACTTTGCAAGACCATGCCAACTGAATCTGGTGACAGCAAAAACCCACAAAGAAGCAGGAGACCAGATGGCCTCTTGAAGACACCGGTGGCAACATGTAGACTGCCATCCAGAGACACTGCAGGATGACAGCACCGCTCACTGCAAAGATATAAACTCCAGAGCCCTGCCTTTACTTGATTTTCCCATGTTTGCTCTCAAGTGAGTGTTACTGGAGGTTAGAACAGCCTGGGGGGCTCAGCTAGGAGATGCACATCCCCAGCACAAATGCTCTGCATTTGTGGCTGCAGCTCTGTTAGGAATGTGCTCCCGGGAATGCCCCGTGGAGAGTGTCTGGTCCTGCTGGCGCTCACGAGCTGCTGAGAAAAACGGAACTGTACCCTCCATCATGGTCAGAGCTCCTCACCTCAATGCCCGTGGTCTGTCCTTCACTGTCAACACAGGAAATGAGAAGAAATTTAGATCCTGAAATCTCAAGCCAGAAGGGGAAGAATGCACCAGTCACGCAAGGAAATGTTTTTCCTCCATGATCTCCCTAGGTTTGCAGTTTACAAGCTTGAGTAGCAGCCCCAGTTACTGGAACTTAGCTATAGCTAAGTTTATTTTTTTATTTTAAACACGAAAAACTTGCTGTCCTCTCCCTCTAAACATTTTGAGTTAAAAGTTTTCCCTATTTCAGCAGGCTAAATTTAACCAGATTGATTTTTCACTGGAAACGGGAGTAATAAATAGCCTTTTGGGAAGAAAAACTATTTGAGGAAGGCAAAACCAAATAAAGATAGATATGCAGTGGCTACCAGCAAACTATAGGTGGAACACATTATAGATGTCTTTGAGATAAAAGGAATTTATTACTTCATCATTGCCAGCGAATTAGATGCTGCTGCCTGTCAAACCTAAAAAAGGAATTCAAGCATCCTAAATGAGATTTTGTGTTATTAAGAAGGAGGAACTATGGACCTTTTTCACGTATCTAAGAAAGGACCGATGGGAATGTGAAGTTTTTTCCAAGCGTTCTGGTCATCGGAAAAAACCATGTAAACGAGAAAGATAGCAGATCCATTCCATCCCCAAGAAACTTTAAGAAGGCAAAGTTGAGGGATAGGTGTGACCTTTTGCAGGAAGGAACCACAGATACTACTGGCCCTGACCATGTGTCTCGGCTGTGGCTCCAAGCAAGACCAAACTCACCCAGATCTGCCTGACGAGTACAAAAGAGCTGGCAGGTCTGTCCAAACTGGAGCTGAATCCAGCCCACACCACAATAAATCTCACATTCATTTGTTCCACAAGACAGCCTGAAATCCATAACTGCATATAAAACAGAAAGGAAAAGCCATGTTATTTTCTGGTTTTCAAACTTCAGGTATGCTTTTTCCTGTGAGCACTCTTGCAGGCTGTTTTCCGGGATTAGAGCAATCACTGATGTTAAAATCCTGCCATAAACCAACAAGAAGAAAGACAGAACTAAGAGAATTCTGAAAGAAGGGATGAACACAGCTGTAGTCTATTCAGGGCAGGAAGGCACTATTCCTCCCTGCCCTCTATTCAAGGGAAAGGCTTGCAAAAGTGCCTGAAGCAGCACAGTAGGAAAGAGAAACAACTAAAAACTTGAGCATTAAAGCAAAAGAAAACCTGTTGCATATAGGCTGTATGCCAACAATCAATCAGTTGTCAGAGAAGGCAAGAGAGTAATAAATTTTGTCACAGCTAACAGTTTCACATGTATATGCTGGGTCAGGCACATGGTATAGAGATTAAATCATCTATTCAGGTTTTGTGATGCTTTCTGTTACATATTGCTAAGGTCTTTGTATTTGATGGAGAAAGAATGAGCTCTTCATAGCTGTGAAAACTGTCTTCAATCTGTTTTTCCCTGATATCATGGATATTTATGCAAACAACAATGCTTTTGTACACCCTAACCAAAAAGCTGCAGTAATTCTGCATGCAGCAGTCATTTCAACCCAACTTACTTCTTCTCTCTTTCCACTAGCTGTCCCAGTGCCCTGTCCTTTTGGGACTTATTTTCTCTGTCATGTCAGGGTTTTTCCCTCTGGAAAGTCACTGCATAATGAAAGCATTACACTAGTATATAAATGTCATAATTTAAAAAATTAAAGAGCAACTGTGCCTTTCCCAAAGTGAGTAGGTAGCAAAATACACAGACTCTTTCATGGATCAGCTGAGAATAGACAAGTCATGTGATGCTCTGTACACATAACAAACACACAACTGTACGCACAACAGTTGTGTGTTTGTGAGGGTGTTTGTGAGCTTATTAGATCAAGAATACCGAGTGGCCATTTGGTGGGAAAAGTGAGTGCTGAAGAATAGGAACGAGTCTTCCTGCCCTTTTTGGAACAGTCAACGAGTTGACTCATTGCCTCCTCATTTCTACATTTTTAAATGTAATTGAGCAGTTGTGTTTCTAAAATTACACCGATGAAACTGTGAAGAAAAATGGACCCAAAGCATTTAGAGAAACTTAACTGTGCACACTTTATAATGGCCACCTTTCTGACAAACACCAATGCAACATCAGTGGAGAACTTTAAAATGAAGGCATAACTCTGGGTCAGTTATTTTCAAAGAAAATGGTACCGCTCATTAACTGAGGGATCAATGTGTTATTAATTAATAAACAAACCTGATAATAAATTTAATAATAAAGCACATGATGTTTTCAATGAGAAGGGAGATTGGTTGCAATTTCAGAATAAAACAAAAAAGGAAAAAATCTGGCAGCAAACTGAACTCATTATTTGGTTGTTGTACACAACATTGATATTCCTTACCTGATAAGAACCAGTAATGAATAGATACCCTCAACTCACAAGTAAAGTTCTCCCAACTTTACGAGGAATACAATTTAACACTAAGAGGTTTGTTTCCTTTTTAAGATGAGGTCTACCATCACATCTCAATTGATCAGTGGCACTTGAGCTGACATCTATCTTTGGTTCCCTTTGGTGACCCAGAAAACTCCAGCTGCCATGGAGAAACACTGTAAATATAATTAAATTATGTATAATCGATAGCAGCAGTAAAACTACTCCTCCTTAGAAGGCAGTTCAGGTGAGCTCACTAAGTGAGAATTTCTTTGCAAAGATGATCCTTGAACAGGGAATAGGAAATTCTATGCATCTCCTCAGCCTCTAATATATCTCATATTCCAAATACTTTGCATACGTCCGTGATTTCATAGGTAGTAAACACTGGCATTAAGCAATTGTTAAAATGTCATAGGTGCTAGAAAAGCAACACCACGCTATTTTTTCCAGAGACAGCAGTATGGTAAATAAAGAAAATACATAAAGGTGCTCATGGACACATGGGAAAACTATGGCAAAGCAGGAATGTGAATCCTGGCCTCACAAGTCCAGGAAACATCCACAGAAACCCTACTCCTGAGATGCTGGAGCGGGGACCATGGTGAGGCAGCTCTGCCCACTGCATCTCTGAATCTCTTTAACTTTCCACTGAATCTCCCCTGATTTTTGCAATCAGTGGTTTCTTCTCATAATGAAGCAGGCATATAATTTTAACTTGATTTCAAGAGAATTACTGTAATTGCCACCACCAGAATAATAGATCTGTGTATAAAGAAATGGCTTTTCTCTTGCATTTTCCACTAGAAAATTTAATTTCTCTGTTAATGCATTACGATATTTCACTAAGCCATTTGCTTGCTGCTCTCAATATTCGCAAAATATTATCTCCAAATGTAGTTCCTGTAAATAGCTATTAGTTTACCAGTGAACTAATATCAATAAAATCAATAGAGTCTGACCAGATCTTTTCTATAGCATAGAAAGCCACCCTGGAGACCACTTTAAATATGGTAATGTGTCTCAGACCATAAAAATAAGAGGAAAGCTACTGTGTCAGATCTTTCTACATCTATGCAAAACCAGTCTAGCTAATTTCTCCTTCCTTTCTATGCCACTGCAGTAGCAGCAATTTTGGCTTGAAGATGAAAAACAAAAAACCAAAATATAGTGCCTGGCATTTGAAAGGCTAAGTTCAGTTCAGAACAGTGGGTGTCACAACTTCAAAACACTCCTGTATGTTCATCTGTCATATATACCACAAAACTATCTGCTACTTCAAGTGAGGAGGGAAACTGGAGACACAGCTTGCTACTGTCCCAATGTTACTGTGGCCTTTCACAAAGCTGCATGAAATGGAATTTAAGTGCCTGGGAGGACACATGCCCATCTGAAGGCTAACACAGCTGGCAATAAAATTGTGGCTAATGAGTCACAGTACAAACAGGATGGGACTTTCCTGTAGGGAATCTGGGGGAGCCAGAGCTAAATTAACTTGCAGAGAAGGGAGAAGTTTGAACAAACTGCCTCGTGAAATGTCATTTACAGTATCCATGCTAACAGCCACACAGATCCTGTCCCCAGCATAGACACATTCAGGTTTCTAACAGATGCCTTGGATTAGAATAATTTGCTCTTCCAGACAGGAGTCGCCATGACTGTAGTAAAGTGTTTCTTAAACAACACATCTGTTCTCTCCCTCGGGGTCTGTGCTGTAACTGCCTGAATTAACGTGGTAATTCAGGTTTCCAGCATGAACAGGGCCTGAGGCTGTCAGGCAGACCTGGAGCAATGGAGAGGGCACCGGAAGGAAACAGAGCACGCAAACAAAACACAAACCATAAAGATCTTTGGACAAACTGGAATATCCAAGATGTGCACAAAGGCAAATGGCAGCTGTGGGATTTGGTGTTTGTATGGCTGGTTTTAATGCTCCTATAGTTCAGATACCAAGAGATGACTCTATTCTTAAGTACCAAGCCACTCTCTGGAAGCCTGAAAATGCTTAGTACAGCTACTCTATTTCTTATATAGTACAATAAACAAACTTGCAAAAGTGCTGGATTCTAAAAGCAAATAAAGGAAGGAAGGAAAGAAGGAAGGAAGGGAGGAAGGGAGGAAGGGAGGAAGGGAGAGAGAGAAGGAGAGAAAAGGAGAAAGAGAGAGAGAGAAAGAAAGAAAGAAAAAGAGAAAGAAAGAAAAGCAACAGCCCACACAGCATCAAATGCTGGTAGGCTCAGTGCTAAACAGCAGATGATTCTTACTGAATAACTGCCCTAGATTTTGCAAACAATACAGGAAACAAAAATAGAAACCCATTTACATATTGCTGTTAATAACTTTATTTATAGTGTCACAGCTAGAGCACAATAACTGCAGCCACGGCTTAACTTGAAAGCCATTCACTGTGGAAGAGTCAGACAGATACTGTTTTCTCAGTTCTTATGCAACTGAAAAAAAATCCTGCTTACAACAGCCAGTCACCAGAATCCTTATAAACAGAACCAGAAAAGAAGTTAACAGCGGTCAAAGGCAAAAGCAAATCATCCCCAGGAACTGTCTGGCCTCTGCATCTCCCAGCTACTTCAGACATACTGTGGTTAATCAAGGACCACTGAGGTTAGAAACCCTGGCAGGTAATTTTTCACTTCAGTTTGAGTCCTGTGATAGCATCTTACAGGAATACTTGACTGTTATTTAATTTCTTTTTTTGGTTGTTGTTTGTTTGAATGAAGAAATACAGACAGGGCTCAGACTAAGTCAGCAGCTACAATAAGAAACAGTATGTGTCCAGCATTTAAGATCATCCCTACCACATCTGTACTGCCTTCTTCATGACTGTAGCCAAATCTTTCCTGAGAACCCAAAATTCCTGCCAGATAAAATACCACTAGCCTGTCACAACAGACTGGCACATGTTTAAGGTACAGAAATGCATACAGAAATTTGTATTCTTGATTTTTCAGTATTTTTCAAATGCCTGCTATTTATAAGGAAATAGAGTGAGAATGCAAGCAAGGAAACTGTCCCATAAGACCCTTCACCCGAGATGTGAGAAAACATGGATCTAATTTTATCTCTGCCTGAATCCAGCCTGAACTGGACAATTGGCTATTTTGGATTGGGAACAGGGGTGCCCTCAGGACCTCATGCTGCAGCTGCTCATTACATATAAAATACTGAGAATAATTAAAGGCAAAGACAGCAAGCGCTCCGCTCTGCCCTACTGATCATGGTGCGCTCTGTGACATGGGACAGTGGGATTCAAGCCGCTGCTCCGGGGTTTGATTCTTTTATATAAAAAAATGAAACAGTTAACAAAAGAGAATGAGGATGCCTTCTTTGTTTATGGCCTCTCCTAGGAGATGTGGCCTCAAACGCCCTCTGGTACATGGGAAAACCGAATCCAGATAACCTACACCAGCATGTGGGTCGAGCCTCTACACTCCCGGATGAGCACGGTGTGCCTCATTGCCACACCTCATCACTTGTCTCTTCAGATCTTCAATACCTCTGTGTTGCACTTTCTGCTACATGGAATGTCAACTGAATTAATTAATTTCGCTGGGTTTTCATTTTAGTGGGAAACATAAAGAGGCCCCTTTGGCATTTTGGCCCCAGCCAAAATGCAGCACTCACTCCCCCTGCAGATACAGCCAGCACTCACAAGAAGTCCCCAGCACTCATGAGAAGTCCCAGCACAAAGAGCACATGTTTGCACATACTCCCTGATAGTTCCTTTGACACAACTCCTCAGCAGTCCAGGCAGGGCAGAGGCTTCAAGATCTAGTCTTTGGGATGTTTCTGTAATGGGAACCAGGCATTTCTGAACTCTAATCAGTCTCACTACCCAGTTAAAGAAATCACTGCCAAACTCAGTTTTTAATTTTTCAGACAAGATACCATTTTTGATTTACTCCTTCCACCATTACATACTTCCAAGAAAAAGCAGCTCAGCAGGTAAGCCACATCTGCAATTTCAATGTTTCTAGGCATTGCAAGAAATTTGTAATCACTTCCAATTTCAATAACAAAATTTTATTCAGTTTGCAGATGAAAATTTCAAAGAATACTGGACCTTAAAAACAGAATATCACCTAGCATTTATACTCCATAACACTACTTTGTCTCTACATGAGACCTGTCATCCTAAGCTGTGACCTGCAGGCTGCTATTTGACAGAAGGGAAGCATGTTAGGGAAGAAAAGCAAGGACTATGTGAGTTTTTTCCAGTTTTATCTCCTTTTTAATTGAAACAAAGTAGAACTATTAAATCAAAAGGCCTCTTTTTCTCCTGCCTAGAAAGAAAACGAATCTTACAAAGGGGCTTACAGTAGTTTTGAATGCAATCCAGAACAAAAGGTTCCAAATGAAACAGAATAATTATACTTTTATGGATCAGCTCTTGGCTTTTGTTGAAGACTGATCTGTAACTGCAATTGCTCAAGTTCCCTTGAGTAGAAGCCAAAGTTTTGTTTGTTTTGTTCAACAAATTGATACTTATTAGCTCACTCTTTGGAAACAGCCAAGGCACAAAGCAGCAGTGCATTGATGTGCATGTTCCTAAGACTGGAGCCTCTCCACCAGAACTGCTATGGCACATGAATGTCCACTATCTAAAACTGCTTCTGTCTGGTTTCCATTCTCCTTTCTCCTTCCCTCCAGTCATTACTAACAATTGGTAAATTTGCTTCTTTCTTTCCAAGGTTTTTTGTCTTTACTGTATTTTTTGCCTACCTCCCTCCCCACTAATATCCCATCAGCTCTGGACATAGGTCTCTCAGCTCCTTCATGGTCCAGGATATTACAAAGCATCTCTCCAAAGTGCTCTTGCATTCATATTGATGTATGGGTCTGCCAGGTCTGGGAGATAACAGAAATTAAGTAGTTGTCAGAAGGAGGAGGGTTGTCCTAGTAACCTTCTATTAGCAACATTCCCCACAGTGAGCAGGAATGGAGCCAGTGCGTGATCAGCCTCTGCAAGGAATGATGCTCACAGTTAAAAAATGTACCCAAACCACTGAAATCAAAAAACTCCAAAAGAATGAGCTGACACGGTGGATCAAAGTGTCACTACTGTACCTCCGCTGGAAAAATTCCCCATTGCCTCATACGTTCAAACTTCTTCTTCATGTGAGAGGGCAAGTTTGTGCTTCCAGATGCTCTGCACAACTACTGATGGGGACAAACAGGCATTCACAGATGATCTTACACACAAACAAAGCCCTGGTCATCCAGCCTTCTGCATTCTGCTTTCTGGGGAGATCTCTGCAACAGAAGGCTAAGAGAGAATATTTTGACGATAGTCACAAAGACCCAAGTTTTACAAGTGATCACTGCAACAGGTTTTTGGTCTTCAGAGTCAGTTCTGTAGAACAAGAGTTGAGGGAGTTGATTTCAAGCATTGATGATCCTCATATATACTTGAGGGGTTCATTTAGAAGGTTTGTTCAAATAGGGACATGGTTACTGGTCAAGAACATCCTTAGACTTTCTCGGTGCCTTAGAGGCCTTCAGATATTTGCCAAACACATATATAGCAACCACAAAGATCCCTGCTGGCTAGGGAAGATAATACCTATATTTTTACATGTTGTTTGCTTTTTAAATAGTATCGCACATACGCTTCTTTCTAATCTCTGAAAACTATCTGCAAACTTCCAAGTTCTCAGAATGTCCACGGTCTTATAAATCCTTATTTCCGCCATTTAAAACTGTGTGCATCTTTCTTGGGCTTTGTAACAGAAACACAAATGGACACAGAAAAATCTCTGTTTTCTAAAAAGAGCAATTCTATCATTCCCCAAGGGCAATGCCATGCCAATGGGGTGCGTGAGATGAAATTAATTTAATCTCTTTGGTCTTTTGCCTCCTGTGCTCTTTTGTGCAGTCCTCTGGTGCTCCTCATTTCTGTTAGCTCTGTTTCTGAAGTGACCTGCTCTTAGCTTGGTTTCTTATAAAAACACCATTTACGGAATTATGCAGTCTGCACAGTCAGTACCAGCTTCTCCCTAACTTTTTCATCACTTACTATAAAGCAAAATTAATAAAAAAGAGGAAGTTTAAAACATACAACATGACTTTCAGTTACTGGAGGACACAGACTCAAGTTAGCAATGTACTAACTCGAGTCACAGGATGCCAGACCACTTGAGAGCTCTTCTCCACTAATTGGTTTCAGCTTTTGTCTCTTATTCATTATTTATCCAGTGTCAAAATTATATATACACCAGTAAGAACAGATGCACAAATTAGCAGCAATTGTTGAGGGATATAAATATAGTATAAGACAAGAGAAGTTAATCCATCTCCATTCCAAAACTGTGCCTCTGTTTTATAGCTTCTATAAGATGGCTTTAAATAGTTTTGCAAAGTTCAGTGCATTACAGATTAAAAAGTTTAACTCATTTTTGCTTTTCAGTCATTATTGTCTAAGGAGGAAGCAAAAAGGTAGGATGATTTTAACAAGAACCTCTTCAAATGTTATATAAACTCAGAGTTCTTAAAACCATTTTGCATGTTAACTACATGACAAAGCAGTTCATCATCTGAAATTTAACCAAGTCTTTAAGGAGGAAAGCAAGCCTGTAAAAGCAAGTCTTCACAAAAGTAAAGTTTTGTTCAGAGCATACTCAATTTTTCTTGTCAAGGTTACTGCAGAATACAGAGGACTGGGGGTGAATTAGTTGAATAAACATAATTTTATGCTTTTTTTCCCCTATAAATTTGATAAATTTTTTAAAATCAGGCCAATTAGCAGTTAGATGTACATTTTAAAATTTAATTATTTTTAGTACTATTGAAACAAAAGGGAAATCAAATACCCTTGATGAGTTAAAACACTGCTCTGTAAACTTCTGCAGGCACCTTCATTATTCTCTCCAAATTACTATTCACAGTATTTCATCATTAAAACATCTAACACTCTTCAATCCATCACCCTGTGAACTTCACAGGCCTTTGTGTAAACTCAGAATAGGAGCATGTGAATTATACATCACAGGCCCTTCCTAATTGCTGATGGCTTGCTGGTGGCTGCAGATCTGCAGTCACCTGGCACACTGCACTTTTGGGATGTTATCTTTATTACAACACACATGTTTAAGCAATGCATCCAGTGGGGTGCCTTGCAGCCAGTTATTTGTCTGTTTTGTTCTTCAGAGAGTACAAGGCTCACTCATGCCCCTGGAGACACCAACGGCTCCCAGTAGGGACAAAGATCACAATATATTCCCAGTTCAAAGAGGAAGATCACACTTAAACAAGTATTTATTCTTCTTAAAGGTTGCTGTGCATATGCACAAAGAGGTAGATTTGCTAAAATATATAAACCTGCTGCATTCTTTAGCTTAGAAGTTTTAATGACTGAACCACTAACAGTGGTTATTGCACAGCTTTGATGTCAAGTCCAGGTGTAACAATGGCTGCAAAATAAGTGAATTTCTTTACACATGAATTTTAGCTTGAATGCTGCTCTCCAAAAGACACTGGTTTTTCCTCTTGAAAACAACAAATTGGCTAGGAAGAGTCAAGTGATTAGTGGTGTTAAGAGCAGAGTAATTCACCTTCCGTGGGTGAAACCTACTTCCATGCTTCCTAAAAATTACTGCTAACTTTTTTTTAAAGTTAAATTTTCTGCAACATTAAAAAGCAAAGACTCACCCCCAGAAGGTGCAGGTGAAGCTCCAAGGAGCTGGCTCTTGACACAAAGAGAAGAGTTCTCACATAGGTAAAATTCACTGCTGTCATTTGGGGAAAGGTGTGGGCAGGCTCATTTCCCTCCTACTCACTTTTCTCATCCTACAGCTTCAACCAGAAGTTACAGCAATTACATGCTGGGGGCCTCTGAACTCACATAAAACCTACACAGTTTCCCCCACCTACCTGCAAAAGTAACTTTCTACTGCTTGTGGGCCTCAAATATGCCTCAAATAAAGAAGAGGAGGGAGAGGTCTTTCCAAGATTCCATTCTGAGAAACAACCAACCAACTCATGAACACATTCTGGGGGGAAATCAAAGCTCACAGATTGGCAGCACCAGGAAGCAAGACATGGATAAAACCAACTCTTGAGCTTTCTCCTTAATGCTGCTCTTCCTCATCTTCAAACATAACCATCAATTTTCATTCTGCCTCCCCACAAAAAAGAAAGAAGATGAGCGGAAAGATGGATTATACAGTAAATATGAAAAAAGCTACTGCTCCTGCCCCTTCCTGGCAATGAGAGGCCTTCCATAGAAATTTAAGCTACACAAACTTTGGCTCAGACGAGAGACTGTAGAATCTGTGAAAATATCCATAGAAGAACTGTTAGAAGTATTGCCATACTGTAGTTTTATTTATTAAGGAGAGTAAAATTAAACTGGTTTCTAATTAGCTTCAATAACCTCCTATGACAAAGCATGAAAATAGAGTTTGGATGAGCTCCTGAGCAAAAGTGCTCCATTGGTATAACCACCTCCAAAGGCAATCTGCTGTCTGACCTGGGCTTGGTAGGATATGTCTCATTATAAACCCATTTAGCTTTTCAAAAGGCACTGTTAGCAAGCCCCCAAAACAAGAATATACCACTAAGCAGCACCTTGCTTTGGGAAGCCAAAGCCCTGACATGCCCAGTTACAACTGTGTCCTGGGAACCCTCCTACTCACTGAATCAGAGTTCAGCTTTTTTCTACTATTTATATTGATAAGTTCTTTACCACCAAGAAACATTAAGACTGGATGTTCTGTGTGTGAGGACAGCGGAAGGAGGGAGGAAAAAGATGTTTGCTTAGTTGAAATTTTCCTCAAATGTCATAGCTCACAATTCCATAGCACCTTGCCACCCAAGAATTTAACACACTTCATAAGCAACTAATTAAGCATCACGACACCTATAAGGGAAGAGGTTAAGTTGACACAGCTGGTCTGAATATTCTGACAGTCAGATAAAGTGCAACTAGTTGGTCATTTTTAAGGGGAGAAATTTTTGGTGTTAGAACGTTATTAAATCAGAAGACAAGATACAAATGTTTTTCATTTACAAAGGAAATGGTTTGTTTCATTTCTGCAAATGGTTTAGTTCAAGTTGTCAAGAGACATTTAAAAAACTCTGAGAACAGGTTAATGTTGCTGAGTACATGATTCATAAGAATTATGTGAAGGGGAGAAGAGAGGAAACTGTCACTTTTACTGCACTTGGATGCCAGCCCTAAAATAAGCTTCTTGAAACAGTTCATCAAAAGAATTTCAATGACAAAGCCAACCTTTATCCTTTTACAGGGGACTTCAAGCCTCCTTTTATAGCACAGAGATTACTATATTTGGCCAAACCTAGATAACATTAAAGCCATTATCACTGCAGTGAGACACTATAAATAGCAATAGTAATGTAAAACATTTAAAATTCTGCCTGGGAAGCATGATAGATAAACAATATTATCTATGCATATTTTAGGGTTTGTCTATCAAACATAATCTCATTCATGATAACATGAACCAATTTAGTTACATAATTCACCTTGTTGTTTACCCAAAATTACTTGTATAGTCTTGGGAACTCCTTTCCTGATTGCTTATGACAATAGACTTTATATTTAACACACACAGATATGTGGGAAAGGTCAAATCACATTCTGAGGTTCTGGATTTGTCAAAGTTAATTCTCATTCAATAAATCAGGACAGGAAATGGTTTCCTTCTCTGTTAAAGGGTTCTGTTCACGTGAATCAAGAGTGTATTAACCCCAAACATTTTCATCTTAGTTTCATCACCACCCTAAATTCTTCAGAAGAACATAATCCTGAAACAAATTTTGCTGCCAAAAATGACAGGAAATTATATTTTCATTGTGGATAAATTAGTCTCTGAACTTAACTTTCCATAACAATAAGCAGGAGATTATGAACTCATTCCCAGGAAGTCCTGATAAGGCTTAAAAAAGATTTGCTTTTACCCATTCAGGTCAAAAAAACTCACAGTATTTTGCATAAAAAAATCTTTCCCTGAACAGAGAGATAGCCTTCCCTCTAAGGGAAGTGTAACACAGTAAGCAATATCATGGCAGCACTGCCCCTTATTAAAGGATCATGGCTGTGTTTTACAGACTTACTACCGGTACTTGAGGAAGATCTTTTCTACACAGGTTTAAATTGACTTCATTTTTCTTAAAAAAAAAAAAAAAAAAAAAAAAGGTGTAACTTTAAAAAAAAAAAAAAGCATGTGACCTAGTATCTAAAACAAAGCATATCACAGCAGAACTGGATAGTTAAAGACATGTCATTTTAAAAGAGAAAAAAAAATGTTTTTTGATGGTAGAGTGGTTTGGGTTTGTTTTTTAATTAAAATTAGAGGTGGTCCCAAAAGCCCAGACCCAATCATCCCTGAAAATTAAAATATTTAATCTTATCTGAGGCAGAATTTAGTAAACTTCTCCCATACAAAATGTCAAACCAGGCCAAGTGCAGGAGGCTCTGGTCCTGTGCCTCCTGAGTTCAAACGACTCAAGATAAACCCAGCTGGATGGAAACCTCCAGTGTCAGTGAGGCTCATTACTTCCATTTTAATTTTGAATTTGGTGAGCAGCCTCACTCTGAAGATCCAGTAAAAATTAAGGTCTCAGGTTCCAGGTATTACGACAGCAATCAAACTCTTAAATCAACAGCTAATGAAAATTCCCATCCAATACACTTTCATTTAAAATCTACCTTTATAAGTAATCTGGGAGAGTGAGAAAATAGAACTGCTGAATACAACAGAAGGAGAAGGAAAATCCACACCTCTGTGCAGACACACAGACCTTCCCGCTCCTACGAACTGCAGAGGAAATGCTCCTGCTGATAAATCATCAACAGGAAGCCAGATTCAATGGCTGGGCACAGCACCCTTGCACCGATTTCACATACTTCTCAATTGCCTTGACACAATAACCTTTAGCTCATAAAAACTTAGATCTTATGACATTTTTGAATAGTGACGAACACAAAACAAAATTGCTTGGAGCGTTCTCATCTCAAAAGCCTCCCCTTGAGCATTTCCCCGTGCAAAGTAAAGAGCATGTTTGCCTTTATTCAGCCAGTTCATTAATCAACATCATTGAGATGCTACCTCCTCCCTCCAGTGTGTTTCTGTGTGCATGTAAATGCTTCAAAATCATCCGCAGTCATTCCCACTAGAGGCGGTTTCAGTGCACCCAGGCAAGAGCAGAGGCTCCATGCTGAACTCCTAGTGTGAAATGAGTCATTTGTTCCAAATCATGTTTCCTTTTTTCAGTATTCTTACTTAGTTATTCATTTCCCTAAAGTACATGAAGATGAGATGTTCCTAAGTTACTTTATATTTGCTCTCAGCACATACTATTTTATTCCTGTTTCTTATCTCACTTTTCCAGCCTTTTCCATGATTTCAGTGGGCCTTGATTTAGGACCTCAAAGGCACCAGACAACAAAGCCCACACTTTGAGGAAGATATCATTTAAATTGTTTCCCCTTGCAAGATCTTTTGAAATCTTAGCATCCCTTTGCACTGGAGATAGTCAGCAACCGCAGGGACCTGATTCCTCAACATTCATTACCATGAGGAACAAAGTTAAAATTACTTTTAGGTCGCAGAAGTGAATCTATTACATAAATGTTTATATTATTCAATAAATATACGAGATGTGAAAATTAAATGTTTGCAAGTGTCCTGTTAGCTACCCATCAGGACAATCCAAGGAACTGACTGGTCCATATACCCATTTATGTACATGTGTTTCACCTTCCACATTACTTCACAGCCATAACTGAAAATCATCACAAACTCTTTTCTCTTTCCATACTTTGGACCATGTGCCACTTTTTGTTGCATCTTTTGAGATGTCCATGTCTCCATACCAGCCATTATCTTTGGGCTATGTTTTCCAATCACAATTGTTCCATCAGATTCCCACCTCCCTTTAAAATTTTTCATTTGTAAAATTAGTTCATTATTGTTTATGTGGTTTTTGTTTATGTAAGTCATATAATTGAAATTTTAAATCAGTATCATCCTAAAGAGATAATCAGCTTTACTAACATTTGACCGTCCTGAACAACTTTCAGACCTGCAAATAGACATATGGAAATTGATGTGAAAGATATAATATCATAGTCTCATGCCACATCTGATGAATCACACCCAGTTTGAATGTCAAGTTGACCTTTGAGTACTGGAAAAAAGTAATTAACAAGAAATTTATCTATCTCAAGAAATTTACACACCTTCTTGGACAAGCTCAGTGTTATTAAGGAAAAAATGAATGTGAAGACACAAAACTTAATCTACTGTAGCATGTAGTTTGCTGAGGGCACACTAAACAGCCTCTTCCCCTCCCCTTCATCACCATATATATTCTTTATTTTTCATCACTGAACCATTATTGTTCTTGATTTCTGATAATGTTTTTGTCTTCAGTATTGCTGTGGATCTTTATCTCTTTACTGAATCACAACCAAAAAAACCTAAAGCACACAGACTTGCCCTGATTTCAGTGATTTTTATATCAGTCTACATTCAACAGTGAACAACTCTCAATTTTTTGCTTGTACATTACCTCTCCCTGACATCCTCAATCCTAAGGCAATGTCTTTGAATGCATAAGAATTTCATGAGGATTTCTCCACATCAACTATTGGAGGGTGCAGTACGTTAGAGAGATAAGAAAACCCCTTTTATTTCTTGAGCACCAAGTATCAGAAAATACAATTCATCAACATACTAAAGCTACGTAAGAGAGAAGGATTACACAATGAATTTACAAGAAAAACACTTGTTGGAAGGGGAGATGGAGAAGGGAAGAAGTGAAGCTCTCTGTCCCCAGTTTCTGTGTTTCTGTAGAAGTATTTATAGACTGACAGAGCTGTTACACGGTTCCAGGACCTGGCTTAGCTGAGACATAACTGATCCCCAAAGAGACCAGGTACAACAGCAGAGGTAAAATTCATCAAGAATAAGTTAAACTTTGTAACTGCAGCCCATAAAGCTATCAAGCCACTAAAGTACTACTTTATTGCCTCTTCCCTGTGAAACTGGACAGTGGGAACCAGCAGATATTCAGAAGTTCATGGGGCTGGACTACCCCAGCAACACGGACTGGGTTTGATTTTGCATGACTTGCCAGAGATTGGACATCACATTGTCCTTCTCATCCAGGTAGACCGAGGAGCAACACATCACCGGCTGACTGGGAAGCTGCCAAAGGCTGTCACTAATTGACCCTCTGCTTGTAATTCCAAACTAGCAGAAGCCACTCCAGAAGATCCTAACCTTAGCTGTGATCTACAATCCACCCTGCAGAAAGTGCTCCCAATCTTTGACTTGCATTCCATCAGGTCTTATCAGAAGGGTGCCTGTAACTGTCAAAAAATAACTGAACCCAAACATATCACCTTCTCAAAACCACCAACACTCACTCCAGAAAAGGAAAACGGAAAGAAAAATTTAACAAAAGAAATCAGTCAAAGCTGTTTCCCAAAAGAAGACATTGCAGGAATGTGGCAATCCTCCTACCATTCTATAAACAAACATTCAAAAGTCAACTAGTGACACTTTATAGTCTTTACATTTATTTTGGTTTATTGGTCACTGTCATCTTTGTCCCTGGGTGTTAAGTGCCAAGCACTGGGAGGGTCCCTCCTGCCCCATGGCTGGGAGATGGGCTGCTGTTCTTACCTGACATTGTCATGCTTCTGGATGTAGATCTTATGAAACATCATGTCTTCCTGTTTGGCATTAATGTCAGCTTTCATCTCCATGGCAACATGTCGAGGAAGTACAGAGAGCAGGAGACGCTCCTGTGGAGTCAGACAGATGAACCAATTAAAACACCTGCTGCCCAGTTAACAAACACTTTGTTCCTTACTGGGGAGAAGTGAGTCATCAGTTTGGTGGGAGATGGGAACAACCAAGCAAAATGGTCTCCATAAACCCAGCAGATGATCCCCTAACCAGTCATATGCAATTCTGTCCCAACCCCGCAATAAGAATTCAATGATTTTAGAAGAAAAATTATTATTTTTCATTCCAGATGCACTGAGCTTACGATTCATGGTTGCCAGTTCTTGCAAATGAAGGAACCATGCAACTCTAAAAGTGTCTATGCACCATTCTTGGAAGGACTCTGATAAATGGTACTGTCTGACCTCCCACACAGCCTCTGCACACCACCACGAAGTTCTTCACCTAACAGAGGAATGATACCCCAACACCCTTGGGCACCATTTAAAATTCCTTCCTTGCTTATCTAATCATCTAAGCACATTCCCCCAGCAGGCACAAACCTGCTCTTAGCAGCTAAAAAGTCATGGGAATGCCCTGATAAAACCATCATGAAGAGTTAGCCCAACTCTACAAAGCAGCATTATACTTCCATGCTTAAAACTACTATTAGTGCCCAATTGCATCAAGACCTGTAAACCCAACCACCCACCTATAAGAGTATATTCAATAACCACCCTTGTCATCAACAAGTTGTAGCTCTCCTTGCCACTCACTTGGCACTTTCATTTATTGATAATAGCTTTAGTGTGACTTCTGTAACATTATTTTGCAAACTGTTCTGTATAGTTTGCAAAAATGACCAAACTATGACTTTGGTGATTTTCCTAAAAACTCACACAAACTCACACAAACCCAAGTGCTTATTACTATTCTAAATTGTTGCCAATTTCACACAGAAGTTATAGAATTTAAACCTGCAGGCAATTTGTGCCCCAGGGATGTATTTGTGTGATTCAGGAATCACACCTGAGAATTCTGCCCAGAGCTTCATTCTATTCTCAGTCACACCCCTTACAGTCCAAAAGAAGTTTTTGCTACAGCTTAAGAAGGTGGGGAGCACCTCCTTTGGGATCAGCTCCACTGTGGTCCAGCCTGCAGGCAGTACACTGGAATAGCTGAAGAATCCCATAAACTTGTGCCATTTTTGTCATTATTTTTCTTTATCTGCAGTGAGCAGAGGGAAGAAAAAGGCCTTCCTTCCTGAAGACACAGAGAGAATGTGGAGCAAACGAAGGTCCCTAACCTTATCTAACAGCTCGTTAATTCTCAACAGCACAGGGAGCAGCAGGGCTCAAACGCAGCCCTGACTCAGAGGGGTCAGCAATCCCGTCCTAATTACTCACATCACCAAACCACTTGCCCATACAACAGTTGTAGGCACATTTCTGGTTTCTGATTCCTAGTTTTATCTGAAAGTTCCCCATTTATTTCTTCCTCTAAGGAGAGAGAGGAACCCTGGGGGAACCAGAGGAAGATGAATTCACTGAAAATGTGCTCAGCATGCATTGAGACATTTTATAGTCTGCAGCACTGCCCAGTATTTCCTTATTTTTCCTCTTCAGTGTGTACCTTAAAGAGATGGATTCTTGCCTCCAGTCTCTGAAGACATAGTAATAAAACAGAAGATGTGTGGAGGGATTTCTATCTCTGCTCAAAATTGCAGCAGTCCTGATAAGATACTTGTTTTTCAAAGTACTCTCACCTTCTCTAACATACTGCAGGAGCTATCACTTACATACCCACTTTTTTTTTGAAAGATTATGAATCATGCACGTGTCCTTAGGCTTCTGTCAGCTATTAGCACACTCCTTGAGCAGAAAAGCACAACACATTTGTATGCTTTCTAGAGTAAATTGTGTATACACTGCTGTAATTTGCATATTCTAATAGGCATCCTCAAATGTGTGAAAGCTGCTTTTTTATGTGTGATTTTACACATCCTCTAAATAACTTGGAGCTTTATGGGAGGTTCAGGGGCACCCACAGGTTTGAAACATTCCTTGCAAGCGCACGAGCATGCAGGGTTTAGTTGCTTTCAAAACAGGGACACATTCAGGAGTGCCTGTTACTAGTACTCCAAGAGATTTTCACATACATTTCTGAGTAACTTCTCCTTGAGAGCCCCCACTCCCATTCTCCCTGACACGGTAGGCACTTGCCAGATTAAATCCCCAGTATTTTCAAGACATTTGAGATCTCCAGGAGCTGAACTAACACCTCTCTGAACTAATAATCAGGGAATAAGATAGGCTTATCAGGTGAAACAAATGCATGTAGCACAACATCCCTTCATGCAGTGACTAATTAGGAAGCTGAGCCATGTTACAGAGCTGAGCATTATCTTTATTCTGTTTGTTTGGAGCATCACAATCACTGAAAATAACCTCTGAAGATAACAGGAGAAGGCTATAACAAGTGCATTTGTAAAGCACAAGCCGTGTTAGAAGACCCTCAAAACAACAAAATCCCTGTTTTATTTCAAATGGAGCACAGAAATTAAAGTCTCCACTAGAGTAAAATTTTCATTTTGGTACAATGACTAGAAAGTACTGCAGCTCTCCTATAAAATCACTTATTATGCAACAATAAGGTGACTAGGACTGTTGTTTTAGAAGTTTAACAAGGCAGCATTCTGACCTGATAAAAAAGCAAGAGCAAATTCATATATAACTCTCACTTCAAAATAACATGCAAGTATAGTTCTACTGAATTATACATTAAACATATGCATCCCAAGGAGCAGTAGTCTCAAGAACGGGCACAGATGAAAGAGTACAACACAGACCTACTGTTTACACACGTACACATAGATATATGTGTACCCGGGCACACAGATCCCTACAACAACCCTGCACTACGTAGGAATTTTAACTGTTTATGTCATACTCTCCCCCAAGATGACCTCGAATCACTACAGATATTTAGTATCTTAAGACTAGCCATCTGTATTCAGGTTTAGTAACAGTTACTTTTTAACACAACTGATGCGGAGATGAAATAAAAGGAGATAACTTTTCCAAGACAAAAGACAAGCAATGCTAGAAATAACCCATCTCTTACCTAAATGCTAAGTATTTGCTCACCAGATTGTGAAGAACTCTGGGCAAGCAACAGCGATTCTTGTTATGGCTGTGCCCTAGGTTATCTAAGCAATGAAATCACAAGTCACCTCTCTTCCGCAGTGGACATTCTGGATTTTTTATTTACTTTCTGGCTAATTTTAGGTGCTGGTAGACACTTGATAAAGGAAAATACACATTCATTTGCCCGAGAAAATCTGACTGCCTTTAATAGAGAACAGCACACAGGAGCACCATCAGATCTCCAGAAAAAGACAAGCAGCTGTAACAGTGCTGGGATGTGCAGTTCTGTTTTCCTCCACCCCTGTTTGGAGGCTGGCTCTCCCAGGTGTGGGCTGAGCTGCCCTTATTTGTGTCTGCTGTCCCCTCATGATTATCTCAATGCATTATGCATAGAGATGCATCTGAACTGAACCTGGAGATCAATGTCAGTGCAGGCTGTGGGAGCAAATAATCTCATTAGGAGTCTCCAGCTGCCAAGACCTAGAGTTACTGCTGGAAGGACTGGAGAGCACTTGTCAGGGACTGGATTTGACCCATGTTTTTTTTGATGTCCTGGCTTTCTTTTGTATGGTATAGTACTTCCTCAGGAGGGAGAGAAGAAAAAGGCATTAAGTGAGGGCATTTGTCGGGGCTTTGGAGACAGAAGCTCCTAAATCCAGAACAGCCCAAGCATTTGAGCCACGCTGCTAAGGCAGTCTCTCAGCAGGGAGGACAGAGCTGTAATCAATAAGTAAAGTGGCATATTCTCTTGGCTCAGTCCTTTCCTCATTTCAAGGAGTGGAAGGAGGAGTGGATGCTTGTTTCATCTTTCTGAGACTGCATTCATTGCAAAGGAAAAAGGAGTCTTGACTGTGAATCTCATTTTCATACATAAACTATCAAAATAAAGCATGTGTACTCATTATTTTGCAGTAAGGATTTAACAGCAAGTGTATCAGCCAGAGGTACCTCATGAAACACTGCCAAAAGTCAAATCCATAGATACAGATGGGCTGAGACATGAAGGAAAATTAAGCTGCGTTGCCACAGAGATTCAAAGACTCTCCAGCTGATTCATTCCCCTGACCTCTCCCCAAACTCACAACCAAGCTCTGAGATATCTCCCAAGGGATGAGTGGAAATCCCGTTTCATAATTAATTTTAAATTGCACTGAACAGACCACTATGAGACGTACTGCAGGGCAGAGATGTGTGTTAGCAAGGGAATAGTTAAGCTGCCCCAAAACTTCTTTTTTGTCTAATTCTGAGGACATGAGAGATTCACTGCAGGAGAACCCACAAATGATTTAGGGTAGCAGATACATTCGGTACCCTTGATGACTAAGCTGTATGCTGGCACCAAGAGGTCTTTCTACAGCAAAAAACCAATGAAGTTGGTGATGAATCTTACTCTTTGAACAAACACAATTCATTTGAGGCCAATAAGGTATACAGAAGGGTGTAACCAGACAGGAACCTTTGGGAAATGCAGGAGGAGGACCCTCTTTGGAGCCATCAAGGAACAATATGTTCTGTGCACCAATTTTTACCTTTCACTTCTGAAACCTGACTCACAGCTACCTGTTGGCAGTGGCTTTGTTGACAATCACACCATGCTTTGACCTTACAAAGAGGGTCAGCCCAAAGCCTGCATGTTACATCTGCATTCAACACATCTTCAGTGATGGGTGCAAAAAAACTATGCAGACACTTTGTGTGCTGTGTAATTTTAACCCGCTGAGCACACACCACAGAATACGCCGATGCCTCTGGAAAAGTCCATCAAGGTATTGGGGAAGAACTGCACCCCTGAGCTCTCTTTCAAACCTTTAAAAATCCTGTCCTCTACCATCACCCTACTCTTGCTTGGATTACTCAGGAAGCAAGAAGCCTGCAAATCCCACCCTACGGGAACAATTTGCATGCTAATTCTGTTTCAACAACTTCATTTTTTATTTCCAATTGTTGCTCTTACCTGCTGCTGGTTTTCCCTTTGAGAATGCAGCCTGGCTTGTATGCATTCCCTGGTCTCCTGGAAAGCCTGTCTTTGGGACACCTCTGCTGGGTAGTGGGTACACACGCCTACAATGTTTGTACAGGAGAAGATGAGAACATTGGAGACCAGCTGCAACAAAAAAAAAAGGGGGGGAAAAATACTTGGTTACACTTTGGAAAACTGCCATTGATAACAAAGCACTAGCCAGAACCCAGCCCCTTCCGTGACTCCTTAATCCAAGACACATTTAAATTTCAAGCTCTTAATTCCAGTGTATTTTACCTCTCTATTCTTTAAAACATAAAATTTCCATATATGGCCTCAAATACATGTTCTTAACACTGTGTATTACCTCACTGATAAAAAAATACAATTCCTCTGGTACTTCTGTAATCTTGCTTTTGGTTATCCATTATCTTGGAACTACTGTGACACAAATCTATCTAAAAATGCATCATTGATCTGCCACTAAAAGTCACCTATGACTTGTGCTGACACATCTGACAGAGGAACACAAATATTTCCACGTCTGTGTACCTACAAATGTGGCTCGAAAACATATCAAAGGTACGCTAAACCTTTATTTTGAAATAGTGCTTAAAATACTGAAGGTAAAGTGCTGCTATTCTCCAGGTTTAAGAGCAACTGAAGTAGTATTTTTAATCTAGTTCCAACTCAAAATTTTAATGTACTAGATAAAAAAATAAGCTTTTTACATTTCCGTGAACATGACTACAGAAAGAGGTGTTAAGTCTGAAGTATATTTAAGCTGGACAAGCAAGAAGGAAAAGCTACATCATTCTTCTGTTCCCATGTGGGTTATGTTTAGTAAGGAAGCAGTCACATAACTTTTGCTGAAAACTTGAGTTGCAATCTTTTATTTCCAAACTATTTTTTAATAAAAAGGAAAAAAAAATTCATGCCCATTGGTGACATTTGGTAGAAGTAAAATGTTCAAAACCACTTCTGATGGCATAATGTAAACAATTCCCTTGACAGAGGTCAGTCACAGTACGACTTTTTGAGACCCACACAAGCTGTATTGCATCTCCCTTTGAGGGCAGATTTATTTGAAGCACCTCTCATCTCTTCTAGGGCGAAAGACTGTCAGACCTGCAAGATTCTTAATAATACAGACATTTGGTCTATTCCCTAATGAGTCCAAATATATCTTTTGCCTTTATTACTTTTTTACTTGCAGAATAAAAAAAAGCAGTTTCTAGACCAAGACCAGCCCATTCCCTGAAAATACAGAGCCAGGCTCTGAAGGGCGGGAGAGCTGCAGAGCACCCCTCAAGTCCTGAGCTCACAGGAGGTGCTCAGGACTCCCCAAACCAACACTGTGCAGGAGAGAGGAGCCGCCCCCATCTCAAACATGGACCCACATCCCAAGAGCACCAACCTCTCCAAAAAGTCCGGCTGGAATTACTCTAAATCTTGGACTACATCCACATGCTAAAGACAGTGACAATTCTTTTATTAACAACTCTGACTTGAAACAGGATTTAGGCAGACGAACATCACCTTTCAGATCAAAATAAGCAACATCTTAAACTATAGCCAGATGAGGGACATCTCTCTGTGGATGGCTGCCAGTAGATGGCAACACTCCAACTTCCCAAGCTCCTGAATCCAAGTGCTGCATTTTGGATTACGTCCCCACAGTGAGTTCCCACACCTGGGTACCACACTACACAGTACAATAACCTGTAGGTTACAGACACCCACAGGTGATTATCACCAATGGCAGCTTTATGTATTTGCAGATAACTAGTTTTCAAGGAGGATATTATTCTCAACTCCTAAGACTGCTCCCTCCTTCCAGAGCCCACAGTTCACACAGAGATGGGGCTTTTGAAGATGCAGGTCATACACATGGATATAAAATAAGTCCCGATCCTAAACTCGCACATTCCCTTCACGATTATATTCTCGCTCAGTTCTTTCTGAGACTAGCTAAATCCTGCCAGATCCAAGGTCCTCCATCTCTCCCCTCAAGCTGTTCAGACACCACTCAACCCCCACCCAGATCCTGCCCAGTTACCCTAACCCAGTGCTGCATCCGTGGCATTTGATGGTAATTTTTTGCTAATAATGATAATTTTTAAAGATGAAAAATCCTGCATTGGATAAAAAACATATCAGTACTTATTATAATGAAGAAACAGCTTAAACAGGGAGTCAGAATAGGGTTCTTCTAGGAGTTACTCTGATTCCCACTCCAAGGGTACAATGATTGAAACTCTCAGCCAGTGAACAGCACTTCTACAAGCTAAATATGGTTAACATGGGCTCAAAGGTGTTAAAACTAAACAGCATCTTTTGCATACCCAGATTACAGCAAGACTTCCAGATTCTCTCCAATGGAGCTATTCAGATGTGCAGTAAGAAGAAAATTTGACAGGGCATATAAAACAGCAGGAAAATGCGTCTCTGTCTATAGGTCTATGCCTGTTAAAGAGTTGCCGTTCAGAACAGTTAACAATATTTGTTTTGTATGTAATTGGAAAGGGTAGATTTGTGTTCACTTCTATAACTTCAGTAAAAGCCAGCGATAAGCTTGTCGGTGATATTCTGTAGCCATGTAGCATTCATGGCAAAGTATGGCCTTTCTTCATCAAGGCAAACCAAATGATCATATAAGTTGCATTGGCTGTGGCCAATGGTGATAACAATCCTGCCTTCCCTTCACACCCAGAATGAGCTCTCAGCATATTTCAGCCAAATGAGAGACCTGAACCCTAACTCGAGGTAATATCCTGAGCACATGGGAAAGGGATATAAGCAGTTTTCTGCTTTAATTCCAAGACTCTGAGACTTCATTTCACTTACAGGCACAAACCCAAAAGAAACTCCTCACAATGGCAACTCAAGTCTTGCACCAAGAACAGGTGGTTTAGATGACAGGCAACATATCAAGAGTTAACCCAGTAGTAAAGAGGAACACCTAAGTTCTGAAAACAAGCTCTTCCTCGGTCTGTTTCAACAAATTGGTATTGTGCCAACAAACTGGAGTCCACCCACAATGATACTGTTGCTGGGATGATGCCTTAAAAAGCCAAGCTGTACTTTTCAAGGCACGTGATTCACATTGTACAGTGACCAACATCGTCAACGGGGAGTACAAAAAACATCATCAGACTTGACATCAATGATAACATTTTTGGAACACAAAGCAGTAACTTTTCCACATTTGCTGAGGTCACTTTACACAAACCCAAGGGACTTGGCAGACTGATTTCCAAGACAGACTGGGATGACCAGGCTTCATCAAGTGGGAATTAAAGCTGTATTGCAATGTAATTTTTAAGTAGCAGGGGACAGGTATTTGTATTTTTTCTGTTAAGCCGAAGCTCATTTAATTCACAGTATGGCATCTTTGCAACACCAGGAAACATAAGGAGGGAAATTACTGTGTAATTTTTGCGTTACTGTGTAACTTTTCTGTGAAAGTATCAAAGAGCTGCAGAGATTTAAAACTGAAGCTCCTACTATTTGTAGCCACCCTTGTTTGTGAGCAAGAGCATTTTGTTCAATATATGTTCACAATCATTTTCTACAGTGGTATTTTAAAACACAATAAAGCAAAAAAACAAAACAAAAAATCTAACAGCACTAATTTTTTTTCACAGTCCTCTCTCTTAATAAAATAAATTTATACCCTATTTGCCAAATGGTACTACTTGCTTAGCAGCTTCCTTGCCATTTTGCTATGGTAACCAGCTTCAGTCCCAGGAGGAAAGAGATGATGTAGATACTAAAAAACTGATTCTCTAAGCTCCATGGCCTGAAAAGTAAAAACATATTATGGCAGCTATTTCAGACAATCTGTGCTTGAAGAGCTGTTCAAGGCAATGGAAAGATAGAATGGTCTGTTTTGTAGTTGATTTCCTTCCCCTGCCTAGCTAGAGATTTAGAGTAAGAAGATTCCTACTCTTCTGATTTTGGAAAATAATAGTTTATAAAAGACCATTTAACATACGTATAGCTCCTAGATAAGCTATTAAACCTGCCTGCAGTATTGCCATATATGAGTATTTCATAAACTAACACATTCACTCTTACATCACCTGTGTGAGCAGAGAAATGCTGTTCTCCTGGGGTTACCAAGGCAGAGTACTTTAAAGGTGATTCAGTACCTAAGGAAAAGCTATGTACTATGAGAGGTTTTCAAAAACCACTGTGACTCCTTATTTCCAGTGAAATAATAGATCACTCAATCTCAGACAACAAAACAGACCAGACAGTTTGTAGTCGCTTTGATTTCATCGCACAAACAGAGCACTGCAACGTTTTTGTTGAATCTCCCACAGGAAACTGTTTTCAATATTTTTTCCCTTAGTGAATGAAGGGAATAAAGAGATGGAAACAGTTTAGTTCCACGTGTTCTAGGAGTTATGAAAACCTGGTATTACAAAATCAAAATTGACTGCTAAATTTGGCCTGACATCATTGTTACAAAATTGATGTTTTGGGCACCTCAGGCCAGGTTGAGGAAGAAGTAGGATGTCTCAGTTCAGGGCAGTGCCTCCAGACCACCACAACCAGAAAAAGTATCAGCTTGCATCAATATTGCCACACTTCTCCCTGCTGTGTTTCTATTCGATAATTCTTCAAACACCAGATGCTATTCAATATGTAATTAAGAGACAACAACTTGCTTAGGAGAAATAGCAACAAGATAAATTTTGTTAGTTCCCTACCTCTGCCAGAGCAAACAAAGCTGGCTACTGACATGGGAAGGTGGACCATATTCCTTGCAATAGCACTGCTTATTATAAAAATCACAGGTTCTGTGTTTTGCCAAGTTACTCTGTGCTGGTCCACTTCTCTTGTAGAGGATCAGCCTTATTTCTGCTCTGAGATCACAGCATTAGGCTATTCCCTCTAGTTTCCATCACCACTAGTCAGTATTTTGTTTTCCTATTTATTTTTCATTTAAATCAAAATATTGTTTTGATTTTTTCATGAAGTCCCATTTTGAAACAATTACATTTGAAGCTTTTACTGTGGGCCTGTAAAACTGTCACAAGGAAAAATAAAGCTCATACATGGAGATTCAAAAGTCATGCAAAACAACCTGCAGCAAACAACAAATCAGGTATCCCTTATTTCCAGAGTGTGAATTAGCTTTACTTTTTAGAGTTCTTTTTTTTAACCTTGAAAAATCACTATAAAATCCTGAATACTTACCTGAAACAATGTAAGAACAAAAATATGATGACTACAAAAGCTCTAACTACCCAAGATATTTCTACTGCACCTGTACATGCAATCATGAATTGGAAGTACGGATAAATTCTAAAGATAAAAAGAATAAACATTATGAGAAATTGTTGTTGTTAGAAGGTATAGCTGGTGCTGTTTTTTAAACACTTTCCCTGAACAGCAATTAACCCTCTATTGCCTCTCTATATACTACTGTCTAATAAAAAAATTGGAGCAGCTACACCGCCAAAGGCATAATGAAAATTAAAACAAAAGACAACATCAGCTGGCTCCAAGATCAAATTACTCATGTATTTGTGCTGTATATACAACATCTTTCATTTCCCAGAGCTACAACCAGCAGAGTACTAAGACAGTGAAAACTTGTAGATTATGCCAGAAAGATAATTGAACAGTTAAAGTCATATGGTCTTCTCCCAGTGTTTGGCCAGTAAAGAAAGTTTCAATTTTAAATGTGACAAGTACTTTTACTGAGTATTGAGAAATAACTGCAACATCAAAAGATTACAGCAATAAACCAGAGTCTAAGAACAAATTTTCTGAAGTTGCTATATGGTGCTTTCCCTCTCCGTTCTGGCACTGCTGTACAGTTACAACCACTACCTTCCAAAGGCTTCTCTAAGTATACTTTACACACGTGAGTAGTGCTACTGAAGCCAGTGCCCAAAGTTTAAATACTTTCCTGAGACACAGTTAAATAATTAAAACTTTTAAATCCTGTTTTTGTTCAAGAACAAAACGTTACCAACACAGATATATTTTTAGCAAGCTTCTCAACAGGAAAAAATCCTACAACGAATGGATAAATTATACTTTCCTATCACTGTTTCATTACTTAATTTTTCTGCTGGGATTTCAGTGCGATCTTATTTTCTTTCATTACTGACCGATAAGATTAAGAAGAGGAGAATGTACTGTCCTAACCAAATCTTGGTGTAACATCAGCTAAAAGAAGTACTTCTAGGTCTAAAATTTCCTGGAACATTATCACGATCCCAGCAAAGCATCCTCTCTATGGTGGCACATGCTGGTGAGGAGGAAGTGCTGCCCTTCACTAGCAATAAAACAGCAGGGAAGGAGACTCCCAAGTCTATCATCCATCGTCACCAAATCTCTGCGGCAACCAGAGATTTATCTTCACACTTAACATACTTTATGAGCTACTAATCAGCACTGGTTTCATGTGAGGATCCTTGATGAAGAATCGGGTGAAGCAAGCTGACAGCCCACGGCTAACATGGGAAGCTGCCGCTCCAGGGGAAACACCCTGTGGTTCTTGGGTGCTAGAGTGAGACCCTGAAACAACTCAGAGGGAGGCTTCTTCCACTGAAACAGGGACATTTCCCCTTTCCTTTCCCCTGTTAACAATTCAACCCCTGCTTTATTAATTAAATTATCACCTAAGTCTTCGCAACCAGGCTGCCTCCTTCAAATCCAGTGGCTTCTTAAGAGAAGGAACACGAGCCAGATGCTTCTCCTCAGCACAGGAGCTGAGCACAAGGTGCAAGTTTGTCCCATTACAAATCTGCTGTGGCAGCCTCTAGAAGAAACAACATGATAGAACTGGAGGACTGGGATTGATACAAATCTCATGAGCAATACTGTGCAGTATTTTCAACTTTTTAACACTCCAGCTCCCTTAACCTGACCCTAGTGAAAATGCATTTGTATCATGAGTGAATTCATCTCCCGGGAAGTGTGTTTATTTCTGATCCACAGAGGTACCTCTGTGACAAAGACTTCAGCAACCAAATAGAATCGTAGTGAAATAAAAGCTCTTCAACTAGGACTTCAAACATTAGGTACATCTCTTTGAGGACATGGAAGTGGATGAAAATTCCTAAACTTTCTGTGCATGACTCACAGCTGTTATTGGGTAAACATCTTCACAACAAAATATGTCAAGACAATTTTGACAACTGTACAAAATTTGCCCAGATGCATGATAGCTTAGGCAACTTTGACAATTACTTTAATTAAGAAAATTAAGCAAAGCTCTGATATTTCAGCAAAATCAGTTGTTTGGCAAATGATTGTATTCACATTCGAGTTTGAGTTGTTTTCATGCCAGTCCCACTTGTTCCTGTGCTCCCAAGAAGGAGAAGCTGTTCAGATAAGATGATACAATAGGTGTTAAAAGAAAATATTGTAATTGAATAGAAGTCGGATTAAGATGTCTGGTTATCCAGAATCATCACAATGCCACTGAAGCTAAAGGAAGCTGTAATCAGTGAGGAGAAAAGTTGAAAAATGTACTTGATTCATCTTTTATATCCTACTTATTTCCCTAACTGATAGAAGAGATGCAAGGGAAGGAAGACAAATGCTTAGGTTTTTTATCTGGCTCTCTTAAAATTAGTCCACTACACTGAAACACACACGAAACTCCATTTAATATACACCAACTAACTCAACAAGCAAACACCTAAGTTGATTTGAGCCATGAAGGGAGCAAGATTTTGTTTACTTTCCCTTTGGAACGGGTTGTGCCTGGCAGCCACACCAACTATGTGACCTCAGGAGAAGAGATCTCTGAAGCCTGTCCTGCAGGATCCCAGTTCTTTACAGTCACCTCCACGGCTCCACTACCTCCCCTCCCTACCCTCCTGTCAAGGGGTGCTCTGCCTTTCCCAACATCTTACACACTGCCAGCAAACACACTTCACAGAGAAGTATGTTCCCAAGACCTGTGGTTGCATTCAATGGCTATGAGAGAAAATGTCTGTGCTAAATAAGCAAAATCATGAAGATCAACACCCCTCTGCTTGCCCCCATCACAGTGAACCCTCGTCCTTAGTGTTTCTGGGAATATTTCTGGAAGCTCTGGATTCAGATACAGGCATCACCCCTTATCTTCCATCACCATTTTTAAGCACAGGCGTCACCTCCAGGTCAGTGGGAAAACAAAAATATTTATGTAGTTACATGAAAGTCTTATTTATCTGGGAAAAAAGAACATTCTCCAATTGCTCAGCAGGCAGAAATGAGTGCCCTAAATATGGTCTGTAAGATATAAAAATTGCTATTTCCCAAGCATTTAGAATGTGTGTTTTTGGGAGGTGGTGAGTTAGGCTGGTTTTGTTTGTTTGTGTGGGAAGAAATGTAAAATTGGAAAAAGAATGGAATACAGATGAATATTTTGGTTTTGATTTAAAGACATCCTGTCTTCTTCTGTTGCTGGATTTCAAATCAAGATGGGGCAGCTTGCCTACAAGCTCTGCTCTTTCCTATTAACATCCCTATCCCAACACATATTTTTAATAAACAAAACTTGCCAAGCACCACCAAAGTTTGAACTCTTGAACTAAAGCAGTGGTTTGTACCAGCTGAGGTGAAGGAGCAGCATTCATAGCAGATAGCAGGGATTGTGTACGTTAGCCACCACTAACATACAAGTCAAGGGGTCTGGCTGGATCACAACTGAATACTCTCCTTTAAAGGCTGATGTGTGGTTTTGCCAGCTGTTACAGTAAACTAGGCTTACCTCTGCATGAGAGAGGTTGCATACAAGTCTGAGATTTGTTATCGTGTCTCATGGTCTGGCTGTTTGAGCAGCTGAGAATACTGATCTCTAAAACAGATTTGGTTTCAACAACACAAAAACTCAGTAGGCAAATTCCCAACCAAATTTTAACTGAGCACAATGATCAGCTTGAAGGCACATTCCTTGGCCTTCAGCTTTGTCATACTGAATTTCAAAGGTCTACAGTAATGTAATAAAGATTTTATAGAGAAGCTCTAAAAGACTCTTTAGAACTGTTTATAAAGACAAGTGTAAGAGAACCCAATGACCATGGTTACAACCGACTCTGTTTATAATACAAATTACACAACACAACTTAGCCTGCCTTTATTCCACTGTACACAACCCCTCTTCTCCGTGCCTTTGGAGCTGCACTACTGCCCTCCTCATGTGTCTTCCATTCTGCCTTCTTATGCAGTAAATCTTGTTATTATCCACCCTGGACTTCCTTCTCAGCTCCCCAGTTCTGTCCTCCCCCCAAACATACACACAAACGCACGGCCTCATAATTCCAGGATCAAACCAAATGACTATTGTTAAATTAGCCAAGATGAACCTCATTCTGTTCTGACAGCTTCAACAATTTGGTTACTTGCTACTACTTGAGCTTTTCGGAGCATACTTTACAAGGCACAGTTTTAATTGCTTTGCAGTATCCGAAGGAAAACATTTCAAGGTAAACTTTGGAGGCTTATGTATTGAAAATATTATCCAACACAAGACCATATCATTAATTTCTGTATGCATTATGGAATAACAGGAAGATGGATTCTTGAATCAAGATATTCTATAGCCAAAGGATATTTTGACTGGAATCTTAAATCTGCTTTTTCTCGCTGTCAAATGTGTAAGATGAATACACTAAAATATTGGAATTACAATACTGTAAAAATTGCACTGTTTAACAGAAACAAACAAATCAACCTCACTTTGCTGCAGATGCACAGTTTGGAAGAGTCTTTGAACTCTGACAATTGAAATAAGGTTGGTCAGCTGAGAATTGGGCAGGATACAAAGAAACTAAATCCAAATTTCTGTTGCTAGTGGAAAATTTTGAGCCTGTAATTGAGCGTGTACTTTTATTCTCCCAAAGATCATTACTGAGATTATGCAGCTGAATAGGTTTTCTGAGGTGAACTTAAAATAGACCGAATATCATACTAACCTCCCCAGGAGGATACTGTACACCACAGAATTGAACTTTGAAAAACAATAAATTATGAATATTTAAAGTAACCTCATCTGAGGAAGACAGACAGAAAAAAACAGGGAGTACTTATTTTCAGAATTTTTTGTAACTTGACAAGACAGGACTTAAAAGACCTCATGGACTGTGCAGTTAATTTCCCCCTAGCACCTTAAAAAATTGTCATAACCAAAAACCGATTACATAATTCTGTTGAAGTTTAAAGGCCACTGAAAAGCAGTAATTGGTCTTCTTATATTATATGTAAGATCCAAAGAGACACTTTCCTCGACTGGACAATACTGACAATAAACAAATTACCTTGCAATCTTCTTTCCCTGTCATCGTTATCTGTTGCATTACTCCTTAAATATTTAGTCACAGCATTAGATTTTTCATTTCCAAGAATACAGTTCCTGTGCATTTGGCCTTGCCTAGTAAGCCTTTCACAAATCAGTCCTTGTATTATGAGGAGATTTATTAGTATACTTCAAAATAAAATGAGTTTATGAAAAGTACTTCAAATGTGAAAGATAACTGGATAAATAATTGCTTAAAGAGGAAAAACATAGCTGAGAGAGGTTTTGCTGTCTACTGAAAAACACGTACAGTTATTGCCTTTATGTGTGAGAAGTGAGAGCCACACAAATAAAGAATTTATCAAGAGATAACAACAATTTTTAAAAAAAACAAGTGGTATAAAATAGAGTAAAATCTTTCAGTATATGCTAAGATCCACGACTGTGGCTTGAAATCATAGACTGGTTCTTTGCCATGCTATTGCAATGTGATTGCATTTGCCAGTCTAAGTCTAACAGGGAGCTCCTAAGCCGCTTTTGATAGGATAAAGATATTAGAACCAGTTCTTTATTCTTATCAGTTTAACTGGATCAACTTAAGACAGATAGAACTAGAGAAAATGATTAATTATATCTCCAAGATGTTATTTCATCGCAAACTTCTTTGTGCTTTCTGATAATCAGTCCTAAGCAAATATGTGAGATCTCTTCAAAGGTAAAGCAGGTGGTCCTTAACAGTGTTGACTGGCACATCCTGCTGCAGAGCTGTTAAAATAGAAGAAAAACTAAAAGGATAGTGAAAGTCACAATTCCAGATATGCAATGCAAAGTCAGGGGAATACAGAAACAGAGCAGACTAGGATAAAAGACTTAAATGGGTAAATTCTGTCACTGACTTCCTTCACCCACTGAGGTCTACAAGACTGTCTTTAAAAGTAGTCAACTGCTCTTTGAGAACATCAAACACAAACTACACTGATTCAGACATCTATCTTCTCTGCTTGTGAATGAAAACCCTATTCCTTTTAAAGAAACTATTTCAAAAACTTGTAGCAGAAATCAAATGATAAAACCAACTATTTCAGCAACCTGATGCTAAGATGTTGGCATAATGCCAGGTATCACAAACAGTACTGACCACTGCTCAGCTTGTCTGATGCTTTCTTTATTACCAGAGCCTGTGCAACAATTTCCCAGGTGGTTATTATCTACCAGTTTGCTTGTTGCATTCATATTTAAGTGGAAAGTTCATGATGTCTTTGTAGTTTTGGAAAACACATCAAAGAACAAAAAATAGAGAAAAGGGAGAGTGTAGTGGAATCTCAGAAGAGGCAGAACCCAAACTAAATGGGACAGAAGAGGGAAATGGAGATGGAGAAGAAGAGATCAGAACAGAAGACCAGGACTGGTAAGTTATGGACAAAGAAGCACAAACAGCTTTCTGGAATGATTACATATTTCCTTCTTACAGAACCTGAAATCAAACCACTATTTTTTCCACACAGTTTTTTCTGCCTCAAAAATATCTTCTGCTCAATAACAAATTACATGTATAGTCCCTTCACCTGGCAGATCTGCAAAGAACCAAATGGTCTTTGTTGCCACCCGTTGCTGTCAGAGAATGGAAGTACTAAACACTGTATTTGTCCTGAGACTGCCTTAAACCAGAGAAGTAAATTGAGAATGCACTGAACACATAAATACTGAATAATATTCATCAGTTCACAGGCAAGTCTTTACCCGCTTCAAACAAGGCTCTGTAGGTGATGTGTCACATTTCCAAGCATAAGTGCTCAACTTCAGAGATTCAATCTGCCCTTAAAATATCACTTTTACAATTTAAAATTACTATATCTGATTATCAGCACTGCACAGATCAGAAAGAACTATCTTACAAATGGTTGTTTAATTACTTCAGAACAAGCTGTGCTCCTTTGAAAGAGAAACTAGTTGGAAAATCAGCACTGTATTTTATTGGACTTTTAATATGTATTTGATACAAGGGAATATCCAGGACTTGGACTCCATTTCCTACCACTACATATGGGTCAAATGCTAGATATCATCAAACTATGCATACATCAGTTCTAAACAAGAAGAATTAAAATGCTAGAATCCACAAGAAGGAAGGGAATTGCAGATTGAAACAGGAAAATAAAGTTGTGTTATTTTCCATGCCTTTCTTTAACTCAAGGAATGTGAGCAGGGTGATTTCTTGGGTGAAGGGAAGGGTAGAGAAAAGACAGACCTAAAGAGTACATTGTTCTAAGTCCACTGTCCTACATACTATCTAAAAGCCACTAGAATTGGAGTCAGTGTAGCTGACAGTGAATAGTAAAACAACTTGGTTGATCATGAAGTGCCTCTTTGCAAGCATGCCTTCTCAGCTCTGCTCCTCAGTTTGAGTGCCGAACATCAGCTCCAGCAGCAAAGGAACAAAAGGTGCACCTGGAACAGCTTCCACTTCAGGGAGAAAATGTTTGGCCCTTGGTCTGAAAGCAGATGGAAAATGTGCTCAAGTACACTGATTCCTAAAAGCGTCTGAAAGCAGTCAAAGATCGCTGACATTGAAAATCATCTTTTAACAGAAGGTGCAATTCTCTCAGGGGAGATGAATAACCTATGCCATGGCATCTCAATCCTTCCCCTGCTCTGCAGAATTGCCTCAGCCCAGCTACAGTTAAATCTCATCCACTAAGTGTTCCATCAAGTCCCTTTTTCAGCTGCTCTGTCTGTAACAGCTGTATCAAACAGACAACACACATTTCTTCGTGCTATCTTATGATTAAAAAGACAGGCAACTACATTTCAGCTCACCTAAGTATGTAAGGTTTCTACTTCTGTACTCCAGTGTTCCTTATACAATAATCCATCACCAGCAGGCACTAGGCAAATAAATATCTTTGGTCCCTCTAAACTCTTTCAATTTTTACCACACCCAACTTATGAATATCTGATAAAGGACACAACGCAGGAGATGGACAATGTGGGAACTTACCCTACACATGAGAAAGGGTTTAGGCAAGTGGACAGTGGTCTCAGACCACCACCCTCACCTCTGTCCTTCATACACACCATGGACATGACCACAATATTTTTCAGTAACTACATTTGACACCTGCTCAATGTGCAGAGATCACCACTGATGAAGGAACTAACGCTCCTTCTATACTGTGCTGTGACTTGACATTTTACCTCATGTAGTCAATCTCTTTGTGCTAGGATCCACAAAATATTGACACTGTCACAAGTACTTTATCCACACAGAACAGAATTTATTTAATCATTGAAGTTATTCCCACTAATTTTTACAATTTTCAAAGGGAGGTTTATCTTCTAAAAAACTATTATGTTTCTAAAAACACCCTTTTTTCACACATTCCCCCTTTCACCACAGTCTGCTCTGATCTGCTGGCCTCAACTACACTGTTCTCTGCCCACCTGAGTATAATTCTAGTCCTTCTCTATTTGGCAAGGTATACAGAAAGGGACTTACAGTCCAGACCTCTAGGATTAAGATTCAATCAGGACTTTAGCACTTATCAGAGACCTTTTACTCACCAGATCTCATTAGACCAGATCCCTTTCCAAATTTATTTTGGTAAATCAGTCCTTCCTGTCTTTTGTTTGACTATTGCTTCCCTTTCTCACTTTGTGCATTAGAGAACCCATTTTTACTTGCTCTTCAACACCTGATTTAAAGTCATTTTGTGCATTTTCAAGGCATGCACATTAGAAATATTCTCCAGATCCTGTGCTGCAGGACTCAGTCACTAATCCATTTAAACAGCATGAAGTGATAGGGAAGTCAAATGCAAATTCAACCAAAACATTAAAAAAATTTGCCTTTTTCTCCTGGCCCCAGAGGGAAATCAATTTTTGGCATTTCTGCCCACACACTCAGAGATTTTTCAGGTGTATAGCTGTCACCGGTTCATCAAGATGCTTTGATGAGGTGTTTTTAGGAGCTAAAACTCAGTATCTGTATGAAAAGTTAAATTTCTAAAAATGAGCTGCTCCTACAGTAAAGAATTTACTTTGGGCACCCAAAATCAAATGTAATTAATGTACTTTTTTAAAGCTCAGAAAATTGTAGTTTTTATTCCCCTGCATGTTCTGGTTGAGCAATTATATCCTGAGTTTCGATGGAGACAGGCATTGAGAGGTATTAACAAACACAGTGAGGGTCACTGTTCAGAAGAGGAGAGGCTGTTGATTTTATTTCCCACTGGAATCTACTGGGAATAAATGAACTAAAGGATTCCAGAAGAACAGCTTGTTCTCCAGGCTTTGCTCTGTTCAAACAGGAAAAACATAAGTTATTAAAATATATACACAGAGCACAAGGACTGGAAACAGGCTGTGAGTTCTTTTGCTCTCAAAATCATAAGCAGAAGTCTAGACTAAATGCCTTTGCTCTTCTTACTGCTTTACTGCTTTTTGATATTACTATTAGTGCCATGTCAGCATTGCTGTCCATGCCACTTCCCTCATCACACTGTCACAGACTGCCCATATCACAGAGGTTCCCATTCAAACCAAGTTTTCATAGTCATGCCAGCAAGGAAACTAATGACTGAACAATAAAAAAGGGCAGCAGTCTGCTTCAAACAGGCTCAGTCTTCCAAACCAGCACCCAAACCACCACGTATCACTATCTCTACTAGACAGGTAAAACTCCAATCCTGAGACTTCAGAGAGAGATACTTCAAGAAATCCTACATTAGACCAATCTATCACTCCAATAACCCACACAATATTCCTCCCAAACCCCATTACTTTGGTATTGACTCTTCAGCATGATGGTTAATGTTCCTTTTGCTATCCTAAATGCAATATGCAGGGGGAGGAGGGAGCACTGACATCAGCCAGTCTTCTTGGTACTTACCCAGTACAATCTCTGCCCTATCTCCAAACTCTGGATTAAGTTTCTGATTCTAGTTGTAGAAAGGACAGAGTTAATTTCGTATCATCAGAAAATGCACTAACAAGCATTAAATGATTTCCTACTCGATCATTAACCTGTCAAATTCAGCATAATAAAACCTTCACCACTTTAAGGAACTACAAAGGACTTGTCATGGAGAGAATTTTAAGAAAACGACAATCATGTATAAATTAAAAAAAAAAGTAGTGATGCTTCTTTCTACAGCTGGATCATCAAGAAATAATTTTCCACCTTCACACAGTAAAAGCAACTGCTTCTGCAAGAAGTTTTTTTCTGTCTTTAAAAAAAAAAATCCTTGAAACTTTCTGAGCTTTCAGTCTTGCAAAGAACTCATCTGAACCAGAGAGTCACTCAAAGCGACACTTTAATGCTTTTCAGGAACCAGGCAGTGGTCTGGTATACATTAAGTTTATGATCTATATTTCCCTGTAGTCTATCACAGCCTAATAAAACTATGTCAACAAGTGTTATGGAGGGAGGACTAACACAGCAATTTTCCAACCACATTATGCCAGCTCTGAAATGCCAAACCACTCCTCCCAGTGTGTCTGCAGAGCCTACAGAGGCAGTGCATTGAGTATACTGCAATCTCAGCTGTAAGCAAGTTACCGCTGGCCAATTTTCTAATACAGTGTTAAAATGCAAGAGATAATTCCAGGATCTTCACGAGCAGTAGGAGGAGGACAGTATTCCAGGCAGAGTTTGCATTCCTGAGTTTGGAAACATCTGCACTATCAAATAAAGAGCCTTTTACAGTCAGTGGCAAGTTAATGAATTTCTCCAAAGTATAAAGAGAGCCACAGAACAGAGATCCTTAAGTGGTAGCACACTGACAGATGAGGGCTATAATTTTGTGGGAGGAATTTCAATGTAACTGCTCTTCCCTCACTCAGTTGTTTCTTCTGGTGGCTAGCTCCACTAGCTACAGACTTCCTAGAAAGAGGACAAGGAGGGCAGCTAAGGATTTCAGGCTTCAGGGTCTACCTGACCACCCACCTGAGCCGGTCAATCAGTGCCTGTTCAATGCAACCTGCACAGTCTTTGACCAATATCCTCTGCTGCCACAGGGTTTAGCAGAACAATCATTCTGAATCACCTGATAGAAACCATGAGGTTGGGACCCACAAAAAAAGGTCCATCCTCAGGACTTAAGAATAGAGGGTCTTGAAGGATATTTCAGAAGGCTTCCTCTCCTTATTCTGAATAACTGACAAACTGAGCCCTTTGGGTATTCATAGAAAGGAGGGCTTCTGGCTATGGACTGGGTGTCCCCAGCAAGCACATCTTTACAGGGCCAACAATTTCACCAGTGAAGTGAGCAGACAATACTTAGGGTGGCCTTGTCTGATTGTGATGGACGAGACTGTCCTATCTCATTCACTTCTTTGCTTGTAGCCCTGCTTGATTTATTTGTAGCAGCAATACATTAATGTTATCTGACAGCTACTATTAAAGTGTCACAAGCATGTGTATGCAATAACACAGATGCTGCAGGGAATTCGCTGCAGGCCACTGTCTTCCTAGGCACAGAACGCAAGGGGAAGCAAGGGAAATACCTTGTAAAACAGAAATCTTTTACTCCCTGCTGCTCTTATTCGGAGGGAAAATTGTCAGACAGGGAAAAAATATTACAGAGGCCAAGCACATGCAGAAAAAATGAACGCTGCAAGTTTTCCCACCTGCGTCCTGATAATTACAAAAGCCAGCAAACCAAAACTAAGCCCTGCCACCCAAAGGACAACATCCCATTCAGGTACTCAATGCCAGAAGCTTGGCAGACTCAGACAGTGGTGCTGACAGTGGGCTCTTGGAATACTAGGAGACATAGAGAAAAATCCTCTCCTTTCAAGGTTTTTTCTTTACAGCAACGCACAAGCGTGGTGATAAAATGGCATGCCTTTGGTTGATGACATTGCTTGCCTCCATGACCCCTCAAGTACTTAAAGATCTATTTTTACACCACGCTTGAAAATGAGATAGTACCCTCATGTCTCGTATGTACAGAACAAGCAAATAATTTGTCCAAGGTCACAGAAAAAAACAGCAGCAAAGCCAGGATTTGCATACAGATTTTTCAAGCACCAGATTACCCAATACTTTAACAAAAGCATTCACCATCTTCTTCTCTGTCTCAGCCTTTGAGACGGCAGCTGTACAAGAAGAACTAAGCAAAATATTCTTGCTACACCACTTGAAGTCAGTAGTGTTAAAGAATTTGCCTTAGCCATTTACTGTATTAATTCTGAGAAGGGAAAGTGATTCCAGGTCCATAACTCATGAAGGGCTGGAAACACCTGACAGCTGCAAACCCCTCAGATACTGAGAAATAAAGCCATTGTGATCTAAAGACCAACAACTTCATAAAAAGAACCAATTATTTCTGTTCTGTGTGAGACAGAGCTTTTCATCTGCAAGTATGTGGAGGACACATAGGAACCTCACTGGCCCTTTTTCATGGTCTCAGTAAAACCATAAAGTAGTTTGCCCTCAATATCCAAGAACTATGAATCAGAACGATCACTTTTATATTCACTGAAATTCACAGGTAATATATAATTCTGTTAATTTTTCAAGGAATGCTGAAACTGGCCTCCAGAAAGTCAGTCTGAGCTGGGGTGATTGTAACTCACTTGCCAAACAAACAAAAAGCTCTTAATTTTATTACTAGGACAGATATCTCATGTCCCTTCCTTCCCTACTTTAAAAAGGTGTTACTGCAAAACACAACTTTCTATCACACAAATCAATTAAAAAAATAAATTTATCGTATCTTCTTGTTGCTCGAGCAAGTTGACTGAGCCACCTGATGTGGCCTGTGAATCACAAAACGTAGTATCACTCATAATCAGGCAGGGAGTACAAGGCAAGGTCTAAAAAAAGGTGCCTGTGCCACCAGTTTGATGCTGCTTGCTAAAGATTCCACCACACAGGGCCTAGAAAACATATGCCTGGAAAGATTACTACATTTTCGCATGTCAGAGTACCCATAAACCATCAGTGCAGTGCACTTTGCTCAGCCCCCCCCATCACTATCCTCCAAGCACCTTTCCTTCTACTCAGCACCATCACGATGCAGGATGGCCGATGCTTCCAGGATCAACATGGAAACAAGCTGTAACCTATTAACTGCATAATCTACCTTCTCTCCTTCCAATGCCAATATGGTTAAGAAAAGGGTATGGGTCAGATTTGCACAAGTATTTAGGCCAGATGTGCAGATAAGCAGATAAACTATGTAGACATACATTAAATCACATTAAGTGCCTATCTGCACCATTTTAAACTGAGCTTCTTTGCCTTTATCAGATTCATAGTAATTTAATTGGAGCTGATTAGAAATCAAGGTCTTCAGGGCCAACACGAAGTTTACTTCAGAGCACTCCAAGCCACAATGCCAGCCACAAACTGCTTGTTGCCCTGTGTGCAGAGACCCAGTGCATGCAAAGAGATCGCAGGTGAGTAAACCAGGGACGTCAGGACACTTGTGTTGTGGGGGACACAAATCCTGAGTGTAAGCTCTGCAGAGAAACAGAAGATGAGGCTCATGATGGCTATGCTAACGTGCTGCAGCCAGTTACATCTCAAACTGTGCCTTGGCTTCAAGTGCCCCTAAGGGGTAAAAGTGCACTAAAAACAAAGGCCAAATAAAACATGCTTTAATTCACAGCCATTAAACCCCCAGCTGCAAATATAACTGAAGCATGTTTCTTTTTAAAGAAGCAACACAACACTTTCTCCCTCCAGCCCTGTTAACTTCAAAGGCTTCAAAAGTAACTTGATGCCACGACTAGAGGCAAAGCTGCCATTAAGTGCCAACTCCTGCAGTTGCAGAGATTTTGAGGTCCCAAATTCTGTTTTGATTCTCTACCTTCAAATGAATTAAAAAAAAAAACAACAAGACAATAAAAGTAAGATGGGATGCAGTTCCCAACAACTGAGTGCCCGCATAAATGACAAGATCTGGGAGGTGAGGAAATGCACAGAACCCACAGCTGCAAGACATAATCTTACAAATACTTCTGATACACTCCAGTGAAGATCATCTCTCCCTACTACTACATGGCTTGTCACAAAGGATTTCTTATGTCCCTGTCCCCTCTTTTATTACAGTTTGTGCTACCAGTCTTGATCAAGTTTAGCACTTGCAGAAAACAAGCCTGAAAGCCCTTTTCAAGTCTGTTCTCCAATGTGCAGACATCACAGCTCACTGGGCTAAAGTCAGTAGGGCTTTAAACCATGGTTTAGCACATCAACTTCAACCAAAACTGAGTTTCTGCATACCCATCACACACACAGACTCGGGGACACCCTGAATTCAGCTGCAGACACTGAGTGGCTTGCCCTGATCCCTGATTAGCTTCATGAAACCCTTCCCAGACCTGGGGGCACAGGCCAGGGTCCAGGTGGTAACTTTAGAAGACTAAAGGCAAAGGGCAACAAGGCACCCACCTCATTGTGCTGTGTTGACACTGCCAATCCTTCCACCTTTGAAAAATCTACCAGAGCACAACTTCCTGCATTGTCAGGACTCTGCACTGCAGCTTAAGCATGACTGGCACGTCCATGTGCTCAACTACAGAGAACTAATAGAGGGAACAGGATAGAAAGACAAAAAAAACAGTGACAAAAAAGGGAGGAAGCCCTGTGGCTACCATGCACTTCGAAGAAAGATTTGATCCTTTCTTATGCTGACGATGTTCTGGTACAGACTGCACAGGAACAAGGCATTCCCAAGCTTTTAATTTATTTTGGTGTTCCCAAAACATAAAAGTTACTCTTCAGATTTTCCTATCCCTATGCACTTAAAAATAATGTAGACACACCAAAACTCCTTGGTCACTGATGGGTCTGTGGAGAGAAGGATCAATCCAGACAAAAACTCCTCCTCCCTTTCCAATTCTCCGTCAAACAGATGGGAAAACAGGGAGAGAAAAAAAAGCTGAGGAACAAATGGCTGAGCTGACTCATGCCTTCAAAGTGTCCATTTAAAATGACCAAGTAACTATTCCTTAGGTCAAACCAGGATGAATACAAGTCTGCATATAAAAGTATCTTGCATAAATGCAGATGCTAATCACAAAAGTCTAACTTCAAAAAAAACACACTCAAGGATGCTTTCCATTTGTGCCAGTGCAATATCCAGGCATCTTACAATCTTTCAGTTAAGGCAATAGAGGTAGTAGAGGATTGAGAGCAAACAGTCTTCAGGGATAAGGCTGTAATCCAGTCACACTTGTACATGCATCTACACCCTTCCCTGGACAAGACCTGATGGAATAAATTAGAGCAGTTAAGTGAGAACAAAAATAACAAAGAATTATTTTTTTTTAAACACATAATGATAGCACAGAAGACTTCAGCCCAGATTCCACCTCTGCAGCAGACCTACCGTACAACCCACAGCTACTCACTTAATATCATCATATACCAGAACTTGGTTGTGGATTATTTTTGTTTCATATCCCTTCTCATATTTAATCAGGCCTCTCAGAGAACAGTTTACAGTTACTATGGAGCTCCACAGCATCTAGCACAATGTGGCTCCAGTCCTGGTCCTGGGGAGAACAGATTAATAACCGTTTATAACAAACAGCGTGGCCCACCGGTGGCAGCATGGAAAGGCTGGTGCAAGGCACAGCAGACACAGCACAAGTACTCTTCATGATTTAACTCTACAGTCCTTTCCCTGGGACAAAGTCTATCTTAGTGCCTTCAGGTGCTCAGAGTAAGCCCTTAATTTCTATTAAAAAAAAAAATCAATCCACTTGCAGTAGCAAAAATGACAGTTGTTTCCTATCAACTACCTCTAAGACCTCAGCTTGTTGAATCCACTCTGACACTCCCAACCCCAACCAACTTGTTCAGTCACAATACGCAGCCATGAAGGCTACCTTCAAATAGCAAACTGAAGTATGATTTCTTCCTTCCAGGTCATCTGTGTCTCCCCCAGAAACATATTCTCCTATGATAATGAATAAAACTTGTTTTGCTTGTGTTTTGTTTTACAGCAATTTGTAAAAAAAAAAGCAGTGAAAATAACAGACAATGCCTTTTTCTTTAAATATTTCCAACATAAACTAGGAAAGCATGCCTAAAGGTTTCCAGGCCAGCAGAAGTTTCTTGTTGTGTTTGTTTATTTTAACATAAGTAATTTGGAAAGCATGAGAGCAGGACGTACTGGTACCAGCTATGTTATCTCAGCACTACTGCAATTTCCCATAGCCTACACTATCTGTAGGACCTCTGTTTCTTTCTCCTCATGAATTCAGAAACAATGACAGAGCTGAATAAAATTGTGAGCCTTAATGAATAATAAAGCACAGAAATCCTGCATTTGACCAAGGCTTCCTGGCTGGTGCCTGCACAGAAAAAGTTGGCATGGGCCTTATAACCTTAAGTACTTACTATTCAGAAGACACACAAAACCTGCACTGCCCTGAACCCAACCTGATCTCCACTCTCAAATTTTCCTCACTATCCTTTATCTGCAAAGGGTATGGAGTGTGTTGAGTAGGTCTACAGTGTCTTCACAGGCAGAACTAATATATAGCACTGATGATGCAGACAGGCAGAAAACCACGTGGGTGCCCTAATGACAGCAGTGGCCCTCCCAAATGCAGTTCAGGACCCTGTTAATGCAGCCATGTGAATACTGGCCCAGCCAGGCTCACATCTGCCTGCAAAAATCTTGCAGATGTAGCCTACTTCTCTCCACCGAGGCCAGAGAGCTCTTCCACTGTTGTCAGTTAACAGCTGGCCCTGAGCAGGACACCCTGAGCAGCAGGGACAAGGAATGTCAGGGTCTGACCAGCTAAGCCTTGTCTTCAAAAGTCACAGCAATGTCTCACTGACCAGTAGCTCCAGAATGTGAATGAACAGCACACCTGAGAACCTGGGGGGGGAAAATCTTCACAAAAACTCACTTACTTTTAAGCTGTAGTGGAAAAATGTGCATTTCCTTGGATCAGGGAAGGGGAAACATGAGGGGATGAACCTACCATACTCTGTTATTGGCCAAGTCTAGCAAACAGCAAGTTAGAAGCAGCACAGCGTGGAGCTCAGAGTGTAATTTCCCTCCAGACTACTCTAAACTTGGAATGGGGGTTTTTCCAAATTTATTGCTTCTCTGATTTCATAACAAATTAGCTCCATGTACCATTACAAGAATTGCTTTGCTGTCAGCCCTGCAGGCTTAATTTGGGGTCTGGGAAGCAGCGGGCTCTTCCCTTCTCACACATTGTCAACAGCCACACAAGGTTTTGAACACTGAGTTCCACCCACACTTGTCCTTGTACAACCCCAGTGAGGCCTTTCACAAGGTTGGACAGGTGTAAAATGACAGAACTTGACCCAAAGCAACACTAAAAAGACAAAGCTGGGGAAAAAAAAAAGGCCAAAAAAGAAAAAAGCTGTTGCTCTGACATTACTTATTAGACTTGAATTGACTACGAGTTTTCTGCTTATTTTTATTTTTAAAAAGAACATCAATGTATCAAATCAGAATGAAGATAACTGAAGGAAAGGGGTAGGAGGAAAGACAATTGCTGCCAACAGTCAATGCAATACTACTGTTTTTGCAGAACATGTGTTCCCTTTAAAAGTGGTCCAATAAGCTACTGCGACAGCCACCCTGCTATTCGATCATTGGAGAATGCAAAATAGATGGCTGGAAACTGGGATTGCGGTGTCACAGGCGATCTTTCACATATTTATGTAGGTGATTCTTAAATCTAATTAACTTTTTTCATCTCTACTACGCAGATCTCTCACTGATCATAAATACTACCCATCAAAGTAGCATAGAAAAAACTCCTGTTGGGTGCCCGTTCTAGGTGGGGCAGTGCTCATATTGACAGACAAACAGGAGCAAAGGCTCTGGATTAAAATAATCTAAGTTAAACTTGGATGTAGTTGCATACACTAATTGAAAAGGTGGCCCCAGAGCTGCAGTAGTCCTAAATATGCCGAGCACATGAGCAAGCAAGCACACTATCATGATGCTGACAGATGATGAATTTGCTTGTGTAGTGAACCCATACAAGGAGGAAGCAGCTGGAAATGTATTGTAATGTGTGCTCTATACAATCTCAGCTAATATTCCTCAGATTCTAGCTGCTGGCCAGCCAGGTGCCACCGAGTGACAATTTTGGTATAAACTTCTGTTTGTGACTAAAGGACCAAAGAACTTTAGCTGAAGGGTAAATATTTGATGAAGGGCCAGCATAGGTTATCCTAAAGTAATGTTATTTGAAGGCATAGAAACAATAATCTTCACATGGAATTTACTCACAGCCACAGTTTTTTGGTTTGAATACTGTCCTCTGGTTTAACTCAGTCTTCTTCCATTCTTAGTTGTCTCATTTATACATAAAACAGGCAAGCAACTATATTTTAAAATATTCAGTGTTAGGTTTTTTTAATTAAGGAGAAGCTACTTCCTCTTAATTTCCCTATGTTAGAGAGAGTCTCCATTCCTTTACTTACTCCTTCTTCTTCCATATGTCTAATTTCAGGAAATTAATTCCCAGGCCCGGCTAACCAGACCTGTATGCAGTATTCCCAACAACACAAATTCTCATGCACTTTACGACAGAACTACTAATCCCCTCTTGGATTGGGAGCACTTCACCAAATGCATCTCAGGGTTGTACTTGTCTTTCACGGCTGCATCACTACAGCAGCTTAGTCATTCTCGGACTGACTCATGCACTGTGGTCTTTCTCCTTTTCTGTCATTTCCAACTGATGAAGGCTAAGTGCAGAGATGAAATTAAACCCACATGATTTAACACCTATCAACTCATAAGACCGTACTTCTAAGAAAGAAAGAGTGCACAGCTGTAAAACAGGGTTTAAGGCCAAGGTTTCTGTTTGTCAATTGACATCGCAACTGAGATCACCCAGGAGAGCATCCTGACAGTTCACTAAGATGAATTTGCTTTTTCAAATATCCATCTACATTTGCTGTTGTTCAGACCTACGGCATCTTCTCCAAAATGATGCATTCATTAAAACTACTGGTAATTCAGTGTACCACTGTTTGCCTGTTTTACAATTCCTTTACTAATTTTCATCCCTCTCTCCCCTTCAGCATCCTTAAAACTTGCTTGCATTTAGATGTGTCAATTGCACCATCCCTTCTCCACATCCCTTCTTTAGCAATGCTCAGTTCACCTTTTCTCCCCTTCTCCCTCTCCCCTGCTGTCAGCAGTATTGTCCTGAGGCAAAACAGTTATTCACCTTTAATCCATTCCTAGGTGGTCTTTAATTTAAACCCAGCCTTGGCAGCTGCTGTTCTTTCCTTACTCTATTTTTATCATTGTAAATATGTTCAGGCAGGCAAAATAAGAACAGGATTGCTTCAATTAGGTGGGTAGTTAAATGACACCGTGTGATGAAGCAAGTCAAAGTTTGTAACACTGCAGAGCCTCACCTTCTGTAACCCGACACAGAACTGAACCAAGAGGCAGAAACACCGAGCCAGAAACAGGTGAGGTATCACTCACAGCTCTGCCACAAGCATCGTATCATTGCCAGGAAATAACGGGGTACAAGCTGTGTGTTTGTATTGTGGGCAGTTACAACTTAACTGGCTGGCTGTTCACCTCGTGGTTTTCAATATTGCTCAGATCCATTTTTTTTCTGCTTCTGTAAGGTCAGTTCTAAGAAATAATAAAAACTGATTCACATTAGCAAACCTTGAAGCAGTCAGAGAGCATTTTGGCAGCATATCTGGAATTAAATATTTACTGGACACGTTTCCATTCTAGGGACTTGGCCAAAATGAAAGAGAAGGCATGTGAAGCCAGCATTTTCCAAAGCAAGCATAAAACCTCACACACATTATGCCACACATCCCCTGCTGAGAGATCACAGAAACCTGGCTGCCTTGGAGATCATTCATCTGAAAGAAAAAACAAGAGTGGACTGGTAGGCTGGGAGGCACATCAGACAGCCAGCTTGGCTGTGGTGTGCCAAGGAATAGCTGATTTGACCCTGCCCCTTGCTCCTTTTTCTCTAGCAAATATTGCTTCTCGCTCCACCGAGGCAGAACTCCAGCAAATGTTTACACTATTGCAGGATTAAGGTAAGGTTTAAAAATACCCTTTTGAACATTTTACTGTATGTGTGATGAGAACGTGTGATTGCCACCATGCTCTGAAACGGACTGCTTACTTTTGTTATCACCTTCCTCTTCCCATAGCAACCCTTTCCAATCAAATAATTCCAACTGATCTTGGAAATCAATCAAAATCCTATTATGTTTACATACAATAGACCACCATGACTCGCTTTCATTTACAATCCTTGAGCTTCAAACACTGGTTTAAAACAGGTCACAGATTATTATAATCATGTTTACACAAGAAATATAATATGTCTATCTGTCAAAATATTGTTAATATTTATTCCACATAAATCTACCCCAAAAACTGAAGCAAAAACTTAATGAAAGATTAGAACTGAGGCAGATTGGAAAAGAGGTAGAAGCAAATATTTGCATCAAACACTTATGGATGAAGCTTAAAAAAAGTTGAGTTCCAAAGATAGAGAGAACTATCCTAAATAAATTGGGCAGCTTCACAACAAGCAATAAGGCACATGAAATTACAACTTTCACGGGCTATGGAAGACATCAAGACCAAAGAGAAAGAGCAGACTGCCCTTAAGAGTCAGCAGAGAGAAGTGTATGGCAATCTTATGTAAGAAGAGGAAGAAAGGCTACCTATATAGAAAAATAGCAAGAACAGAACTTGCTTTCAAAGGACAAAAAAATATAACTACATGGCCAAGCATTATAGCAAGATGAACTGTATGTCTAAAAGTGGAAACTGGATATGCCTTTTTAACTGCCACTCCTCAAGGAAAAATGCATGTAGGAAGGGGCTACTTTATGTTCAAGGGCCAGGAGGAATCTCTACAAACAAAGCTCATTAAGTGACTCCATGTTTCATCTCTCTTCAAGGAACCATTTTTTCCTGTTACAGATGGGGAAAAAATGGAGCCGATTTTCACATAGTTTAGTACCTTTTCTGAGAGATTCTGCTTTATCCTATGCAATGCAAGTTTGGATGGATTTCAGTGGGAGTTAGCAAGTGAAGTTTGCAAACAAACGTCAGGAAGGAACTCCATGTTATTTGTACCTAATCTTATTTTTCCATGTGAAGTTATCTGGGGCAGTTTTGTTCCTGCTGGAACCCTGCAGTCCATGGGAGTTTCAGGTAATCCATATCTTGAATCAAGCATTGCACAAACAAAAGGGCTGACACACTTAAAAGTCAAAGTTCTTTACTGCTCTGCCTAAGTAAAATACAGGACAATAAAAAATGAACCTGAAGAGTTCTTGAGCCAGTTCCCGTTTCCATAGATAACTTGTTATGGAAATAATCCATACTCTCGGTTTTGCCTCACAACTTTTCTCAGTTCTATGAGTTCACACTAAAATCCTTAAACTAGAAAAATCTGACACCAAGATGAATTCAGTGGTTCAAACATGAGAACAAATAGATCTTATTCCCAGTTTCTCTCTCTAAAATTGTTAGGGTCTTCAATATCTACAATGACATAAACATGCCTTTATTGCCAAGAGAGTTTGCACCTTCGAATGCAAACTTTGTCAGTTTTTTACTCTTGCTTCAAGAATACATGCAGAACAACATCTATTTTTAATTTTTCCTTGTTTAATTTGCTCCTTAGTGCTGAAGTTTGTCCAGATTGGCAGCTAAAGCCTATACAGAACTGATCACCAATGAAAGGGAATTTGATTTTTTGTTGTACCAGATATGAAACAATCTGTAATAGAAGCATACATAATCAACACAAAAATCAGTGCAAGTCTGACCAGTATTTGATCATAGATCAAGTAACTGATCCAGTAGTTATCCAGTAATTGATCACAGGTGGTAACAGATAAAGTAGAACTGCAACAACTCTTCAAAGTAAAATTAGGTGATAAACGGCACACAGAAGGAAGCATCTCCCTAACCTCCATCACCTGCCATAATTTATGGTCCGAAGCACAGAATTTTTTCTCTATAAAGAAAAAAGGGTGAAACTATCAGTTGAAATGTTCCAAACCTTGGGTAGGCATAATTTTGTTCAGTTCTCATCCATTGTCTGCAATGGGATGCTGCAGTAGTAGTCTGAGAGCAGTGACAGAAAATGCCTACTAATAATAATGTAAAATATTACTTGCTGTCCTCTTCCTTGTAATTCTGACATATGTTCTGTTAGATCACCACGACACGCTGAGCAGACATGTTCGTTCAGCTTCCCACAGTGGAAGCTGTAGAAATAAATATTTTTACTCCCAAAAATATTTTTCCACCCACAAACAATGGTTGTTAATTTAAAATCCCCCAATACACACAAATCAGTCCTGTAACTGTTTGTTCTGTGCCTGGCTCAAGACAAAAACGCATTTCATGTGCCATCCTGTCCATTCATTTAATTTTGCCCTCGTCTTCCTTAATCTTCATTAACCTCTAAAGTTCCCTGTCATATTCAACTACCTACCCTTCATCGTCTTTTCCCAATTATATGCACAGTATCCATTGATCACAATATGAAATACTGTACTGAAGTCCCAACCATACATTTACTATGTACAAAAGTAAGTATTCCTAAACCTTTATTTCCTGTTTCTTGGCAGGATGGTCAAAGTAATCCTACTATTTGAAATTGCAGCAACTCAGTGAAGAGGATAATAACGTTAGTGAGTAATTTTACCAGCATATTCTGTCCTAGGGGACTCCCCACATGCAATACAGTTACTAGCTTCAGAGAAATACAGAAAAATGATGTTTGCAATCCAATATTTAAGGAAACTTTGTGCCCTTTGGCATCAGGGCCAGCTGGGTGATGAAAACTTCACTCAGCCTCCCAGTAGCTGGAGATACCTAAAGCATAAAGGAAGCACAGGCCTTTGAACTCTCCTATTCCATGACGCAGGCTATCCTGCGGGTGGAGCTGGCGACGAGTGGGGTGCTACAATGGATATGTGTTTGGTGAGGAGCTAAAATACAGAGCAGTATTTCTTCACTGAAAAATAAATCATGCTGAACTTTCCACAACAATTCTGTCAAACAGTGACCTGAGGCATTAGGCTGACCCGGGAACACAAACCTAAGATAAGTTACAGAACAATCTTCCCTTCTCTCCTCTGCCAGGAACCCACATTTTCCAACATGTTATTTCAAGGCAATGTGAGAAGCTTACAATACTCCTTTAATCCTCTTAATTCCCAAGTGTTGGCTTTGAGTGGGCCAGCACTATTTGTGCCCAGCCATCTCCTGGTCACTTCTTTGGCTCACACCACTTCACTAGATAGCAGCAGGGATGAAAGCTGCTTAAAATTCTCATTGCAATCCAAAGAACAACTGCTATTCCTGCTGAGGATGAGACAAGTCTTCTAGTAGGTTATTTCTCTCATCTCTTTTAAATTCACATATATCAGTAGATTTACTTTTTTTCTGCAATAAATCTTCAGTTATACTCTGAAGCTTTTCCTTTCAGAGCTGGGTACAACAATAAGGATGGTGGGTCCCTGTCTGCTTTTGCTTTGCTGCTTAAGTGGTAACATATTTCATATTACACTGGATTGCTGGGTTCTAAAAGCCTTTTCCTTTCAAATGAGAGTATGATACATTACTTTGGCTTCTGAGTCTGGTTCTTAACTGCAGTGTGTTCTGCACACATCCCAGAGCTTTACAGCTTCTAAGAGACCATGACAGTCTTCAGTCCTGCAGCTGTTCTTTGTGAGGTTCAGATCTTGATAAGTGTTTTGGTCTCAGATGAAAGATGATCTGAACACCCTTTTCTTTGATTGTTCTACCAGTACGCAGCACAGATCATGATTTGGCCATAACTCTGAAACTAAGCAACTCCATGAAGTTTGAACACACACCCAATTCTGTTCAAATTCTCATTTTAATATATAATTAATAATTAATCTATTATATCTATATAATCTCTTCTATTTCAATCCTCTCCATGTTGCCTGTGGTCCAAGATGCCCTGTGAAGGAGAGAAGAGAAAACCTTTTACTGTTGCTTCCAGTTTAGATCATGAGGTCTACACGCTTATCAATGTGAACTTCAATTTGCAGATTTTTTCACTAGGAAAAGAATATTAAATTAGAGGCACCAAAGTAGTTTTATTCTGATGGAATTCTTATAGGAAAATAAATAAATAAAATTGTAAAGAAATACCCTTATGGAAAATTTGAAGTCTATAATATTTTTTAAAATTATGCATTTATAGCTATCTATGCTTTCCTTCTCTTGCATTTTTTAGCATTTAGACGAACATTTGCATTATGGTAAACTGTCAGTGAGATCTAACGTAGAAGCACTGTTTGCAAATATTATTAAGGTAATAAGCAAAAACTTTATCTCAAAAACATGAGAAATACTGAGATGCCATAATATTAATGACATTGCAAAAATGTTCTGATGCTTAACAAAATCAAGATCCAGATTTGTGTTGAACACGATTCAGAGATCATTGCTGAAAGAATCACTTCACCTCATTAAGAATAAAGAAAACCTCAATACTACAAGACTCTGTGAGACAGTAATTTGTAATTATTAAAATTAATCAATTCAGAACTAATAAAACACAGCATAAATGGTAAACAACATAGTTGCTACAATTTGTACTAGCTTTCCTCTATTCCAGCTCTTTATTTCTCCATTGTTTCCACTCTATTTCCAACCTCATCTGATTTACTTTGAATGAGACCTCTTAAGCCTTGGATTTAGCTTAAAGACTTTTTCCTGAAAACAAGATAAATCAGCCATTTGCAAAGTTATGAGCAGTTTCTTTGATTTATCTCAGTGGTCACAAGGAACTATCATTAGGAATCTCCTTCCCTGGCGATTTCCAAAAGCTGTCTGGACACCATCCAGAGTCATGTACTCCAGGGAACCCTGCTTGGGCAAGGAAATTGGACTAGATCACCTCACAAGTTGTCCCTTCCAACCTTACCCAGATTGTGATTCAGTGAAATAAGAGAAGGTGAATATTTACTGATGTATCCTATAGGACCTACAGCAAAAGTGTAAAGTTAGAAATGGCATTTAAATTACCAAAATATTCATTCCTCCTTTAAATACTCCAGTCCAGTATCTCCACCTCTCTTTTAAGCACAATGACATGATGCAGTTGACATGTTTCACCACATAAAAAGAAATGAAGTCAAATACTAAAAAAAAAACCAACAGAAACTGTGGTACTGGTAAATAAACAGGAACATGGTCTGCATGACACATACAGCAATGCTGTTATTCTACTCCAACAGGAGAACAACGAGGATGATTACAGGGATTGAAAACACATCCTCTAAGAAGTACTACACTTGCTTGATTTAGGAAAGGGAAGCAAGAGTGACATGTTAATATATTGTTCAATATATGAAAGGCTATTGCAAAAACAAGGAAAATTATCTGTTCTTCATGTCACTGTTAGCCAGGACAAGAACTTAATTGCAAAAGAAAAAAAAAAAAGAGCAGATTATCATCATTAGCTTTCTTCCCCCCCCCTTTTTTTTTTTTTAATGTAACAAACACAACTTTCTAAATGTGAAGATAATTAAGCAGTGAAACAGATTGCCTAGGGAAGCTGGGAAATCTTGAACTCCAGAGACGTTACATAATAATTTAGACAGGCCAAAAATGACATGAGCAGACACTTAAGCCTTCCATCTTGCTTTTTTAGTTATTATCTTACAAGCACGACTTTTTAAATGGCACAGTTTCTTAATAAATATGGTGTGTCAATTAGCATGTCTCAGTATTATACATTATGCCAGGAGAGTGAAACATTGAATAAATACTCAAATTATTTTATTTATTAGAAACACTTATTTTCTAATTAAGAGGAAAATGCTCTCTTGCTTGTATAACTATGGGATTTAGCAGTGTTCCCAAGGAGGCCAAAACTCTCTCACCCATTTCAGTGAGACAGCAGTAATTATGAACATCATCATCTATATAAGACTTTTTAAAACAAAATAAAAAAAAAACCCAAGCAGAACAATTTCTTGCGGAAGAAGAGAAAAAGCACTCTCACGCTTTGCCAACAGAGGTTGGCATGGATGATGAGTTCCTGCTTGACAAGAAAGAGCAGCTTCTTCCTATGATGTGCTTACTTTCTTAATTACATTATATAAAAGGAATTTTATTCCATCTGCTTTATTGGTGACAATGTGCTTGTATTATGGAGTTACTACAAAGTCAATGACACAAACATAACAGATGTGAAACAATAAGACACATGCAAAATAAGAATGACTCTATTAGTTTAAATGTTCAGGCTGGTTTTCATGTGCCAGTTTCACATTATAGTGAAAAACTTGCTCATCTTCTTAACCACATCATTTATAACACTGCTTTTGTTCACTGCTATAATGTAATCTCTTCAGACAAGGAAGCCTTGATAGGCCAGAAGTCATTTATCTGCTTAAAGCAATCTCTGTCTTGCAATTTGGGTTCTGACGGGATCTGCCTCACTGAGATCTTCATACTTAATCACTGAACACCTAAAATGAGAATTTTATATCATCAGGGTTTAAGGACAGAGCTATGGACAAGGAAACACATCTACCTTCCAAATGATAAGTGTTCCCTTTCCATAAAGTTGTAGGAAAGACTTGTATAAATCAGTCGTTCATTCTCATCTAGAAGACTGTGTGCCAAAGTATTCCCTCCATTAAAAGAAAACCGAAGAATTTGTCATGATTTAGAAACAAATGACACAGAAGTAAGAAAGTGATTGACAAAAGTATGTGCTGTCACAAAATACCAGCAGAATGAATATCAGAATCCTCTACTCTCTTTCACAAATCAACTCCAATGGGTTATTCAAAAGTTTACCAGGTCCTAGTAAAGCTACACAATTGCAAAATATTCATGATTCTAATGAAGCCAAAGCCTGATCAAGGTTCAAGGAAAAATTGGACCCATCTGGACAGTTGCCCAGAGACATGTCCAGAAATGGAGTTCAGCAAGGGCAAGTGGTGAAGGAGTTAGTGTCAAATACTTCAGAGTTTATGTTAACCTCAAAGCCATTGGCTTCAAGAGGAGCAACTTTCTTGAGCAGATTAACTGCTTTCTTCTGTAAATTGACCTCTGAAGTACCCAGGACTGGTTACTGTCAAACACTCTGCAGATGCAATGCCATATGCTGCTTCCTACGCTTTGTTTTCAGAAACAGTGTCATGGAGATGCCCTGAAAATGCCCGCTTACTTGTATTTTTCCTAAAAGAAGAAAGTCTTTCTGCTAAGTTCCCTCAAAAAGAAAGCTGAATCATTACTGTTTGAGTAAACCTGTGGTTTAAAATCAATGCAACATTACAATAGTCAAATGTTACTCATATTATTTAATCATTAAACAGAAACTTAAGAAGCTGAAGTTGAAATAACATCTCCACTGTAAGCAGAGTTCACATGTCAAATGACTTAGTCCCTTCTACTTTGTGACTGCATAGTAAGTGGTGTTATAACATGTTTGGCCATCAACCTCAAAATTATTAAACCCTCACCACTTATTTCAATGTGGGATACTCAGCTGCTTTCAAAACACACTTTTTCCATGAATTTCAAATTGACTTGTGCTGTGTAATGCAAGTGAACTGCAAAAAGATTCTATGTAAGGGGAAAAAGTCTTTCCCTCCCCATTTCTGCCATACAGCACATTCCTACACTTTGAGATGAAAAGGGTCTTTGAAAGCCAAGCCTGCTGCCTCGATGCAACAACCAAATGTTGCCTTGCTAGAATCAGCAGGAAGTCCTTCATACCTAAGGCTGTGTATTGGTGAATATTATTTTAACAACCCTCATTAATTTAAAAAGAGGTTTTTCCGTCCTGAGGAATGAACAATGACAAACTTCCTTCTGGGTTAAATTCTTAAACCCTCACTGCAATAGCTTTTCTGACTGTATTTCAAAAGGAATTTTAATTCTGCTTCAAATTCATTTGTTCATTAAAAAGGGATGTTACTTCCTTACTTTAAAGAGAAAGGGAAGAGTAGTGTTAATTCGTAGTACTCCTAACTCACGAACTGTTGCCCTCTTGGGTGCAATACTGCTACTGAAAAAGCAGTGTAAGATGTTATCGCTGCAGTAATAAAACCAAGAAAACATTTCACAACAGCAGAGCGCCTTTATCCCAAAGGCTTTACAGAGATACCCATACAGGAATTTCAGCTTCTGAAATGCAGTCACACACACACAACTTGGTGCCATTGGATGAACCTGCTGGAAAAGGCTAAGGCAGCTCAACCACACACAGGAGAGCAGAGAGGAGGAATTCCAAGGGAAATTCAAGTGGAAATTTAGATAGGTTTAATGCAACCTGGTACTTAACCAGGTCTAATATCTCCCATTATACTATTTTTGCATAAATATACCTTGCCTATTCCACATGTGCCAGGACTCCCATTTTTCAATCTGCTATGGGATAAATTGTTCTCATATTTAAATGAACTCAAAGAGAAGGAAACCCTATCCACTTTCAAGGTTGGAAAAAAGTTACTTGGGACAAGAAAAACACCCCACAAAGTCCTGTAGATGGTAACTGGCCTTTGAAAGGTCATTAAATACTGGTATGACTGACAATCAGAAAAATGCCAGACAGAAAATATCCCAGCATCAGTATCTCAAAGGATATAAAACACTGTCTTCAGCTGTAAAATACATCTCTCTAAAGCCTTTGTGTATGAATCATGGCTTTTTTTTTGTTTGATTTACTCGTATTGCAATGATGAGCTGGAAGACAGAGAAAGGAGACAGAAAAGCACAAGGCGCTCCTGTCTTACCAGCAGGCCCCTAAAAGAGCTCTCAGTTCATTAGAAAAGCCCTGGAGAGTCCCATTCCCTCCAGCTAATCATCCCAGAGAGCTCGTTTCTCTGCAGTCTGTCTGTCCAAGACCAAGGGAACTGGATTTACTTTGCGACCCTTCAATCTGCGCAGGCTAAATTGAACCAATGGGGGCTGTCTGAATCTTTAAATTAATGAAATATTAAAGTTTGGGGGTTTTTTAGAGAAGCAAGCGTCTGAGTAGAAAAATAACAATAAGAGAGATTAGAGCTCTGAAGTGCAGTGGTTTCATGCTGGCTGCACAATATCCATCATCGCAGGACTTAGAAATCCAATGCAGATCTTCATATAATGTTTCACACTGCTCTCAGTAAGGCCCTGGATAAGTCCCATCTCTCAAAGTCACGTAAGTCAAACTGTATTTATTACTAATTTAGGTTGAGCAGTGCAACAGTATTAACTCCAGCATGAAATACCACAAGCAACAGATGTCCAGCAACAACTGTTTTCCTACAAATAAACAAACTAGTGTGTTGAATTCTTGAGCAGCATCTAAAGAACATCAAACTTCGCTCAGAGATCCAGCAGAGAACTAAAACAAAGCAAAGCATACTGCTGGGAGATGCTGAACTTCCTTATAGGGGCAAAAAATGTCTAAGAAAGTCAAATGAAGTCAAATTTATATCCTAGAAAGGAGGAGGAAAATATCAATAGATTGAAATAGCTTATTTTATTGAACTTTATGTAAATAAAGATGAGTTTATGTTAAGTACACCATTGTTCACAAAGAAGTTCTCAGAGTCAGTTAAGTAAAAACACTTGAATTACTGCTTTGAGTAGATGCTTTCTACAAACACTCATTTGAAGCACTCTTCTTTAAAAACAGAGCTATCAGCTTTACACAAGTTGGGGTTTAAAAGACTGAAGAATCAAATGATTCCCTATGTTTAGAGCAACTTGTTAAACTCCCATTTCCCCCCAGCTGCCATACATAGCTTTCCCATAAAAGGAAACTACTTTGGCTAACTTGAGTTCAGAAGTTAAAAAATCTTTTTGACCCAGACCTGAGAAGCACCTGTAGCAAAACTCTGAAAGAGCAGAAGATGCTATGCAAATTTCAGGATAAGACTTAATGTTCTCCCCATGGCGGGACATCATTCTGGGGGGCTGAGCCACGAAGAAGAGGAGTTTTCAACCAAGAGAACTCGGGTGAAAGCGCTGCTCATACAAAGCCGCTCTGGGATTAACACCACCCACACAGAGCCTTATTGCATCCAAGAGAGTTCAAGGCACAGAGCGACTGCTGCAGCTTCAGCATCTCTAACAAAATCAGGACCGATTAACCCTACTGATACTCTGTATCATGTGCCAGCGGTTTCTATGCCACACCCAACTTAAAACAGTTTGAAACAAGGTGACCAGAAAGCCCCGTTAGTGCTGAGCTCCCAGACAAGACTGTGAAGTGCTCCTTGTTTTACCCTTGGAGGTGCAGGGGATGAAGGGCAAGGTTCCTCTTGTAGTCCTCCCAGTTTTGCTATATGTTCAGCTTGGACGCTTCGCTGTGCCCAAGTTTATCACGCTATGCAATGGAATAATCCTCGCTCCTGTGGAGGATGACACGTGCTTTGAGATGGTGAGAAACACAGCACACGCTGAGCACTGCTGGCAACGCTCTCTACAATCGCTCCCTGCTGATACAGAGTTTGGTACATTCATTGCTCAATACTGAGCTACACTACTATGATTAGCTACCATGAGCAATCTAATGCCACTGCTTAACTATTTTTATGTTTCTGCCCTCACAAAAGCAAATATTTCCTTAAATATAATTCCTGTGTGTGTTTTCCACAGCTGTCTTGTGAGCAAAGAAAACATTTCTCCACTCAGGAGTGCTTTGCTTTGGCAGGGAAATGATGCAGAGCACTAAGCCATCACACACTACCATCTTTTCCCTTTTTCTTGCAGAAAGCGAGGTGCTGCTCACAGCGTGGGCTGAACAAGCCAGCTCCTCACCCTGCATCGCTGCCACACACCAGCCACAAACACTTCATAGATTTGCCTGCAAACGCTTTTTAGAATCTATATCCAGTACCAACTCTCTCAGAAATTGCACCACAGTATGTTAAGTTCCATTTAGAGTCCAGACATCAAAGGAGCATGTTCTACATCAGTGGTACCAGTATCTCATTTAATACATGCACAACTGTTGAGTTAGACTCCCCTCCACAACATCAATGGCACCCGTGTGATTGCCTGGACCTCCTCCCTTTGAAGACTATGCTAAAGGCAAACTATTTTGCAAACAGTATGTATTGTACGTGGAATATGGCCAGGAAGAGAGGGAAAGAATCTAAGGAGAATATCCTCAAGCATAAATGCTAAAGAAAATAATAATCCTAAGGTTTTTTCTTTATTTACAATGAAGCCATTCCATTTAGAAAAGACAGATGTCATCCACATTCACAATCTTAAAAATACATATAAATAAACAGTGCACCCATCAGCTAAAATTATTGATTTACTAATTCCTGTGGTACAATAAATCTAAATAAATTGAATTAGGCACTTGAAAAATATAGACCACTTTGTTCCTTTAAAATCAGGGCAGGGGATAGAAATACAAGCTTTTGATTTCAATTTAATTCTGCTTCTGACAGAAGAGAGATTTTCTATTAAAAAGTACAACATAAGATGTGAAAGCTTCCTGCTGGAAAGCACTGCTAAAGGAAGAGATAGATCCTCTTAATTAAGGTTGTCTTGTATTTGTATCCCTAAAACAGACATGATCAATAGGTGCAGAATAAAATTGATTGCTGCAGCTCATTTCATTAGGTGAAGCAAATGTCTCCATAGAGATTAAACATGTCTTTAATATCTGAAGGTGGTAACATCTGTCTGCTTGAAACTGTGAGCTCTCTGAGGCAAGGTTAAAAAAAAACCAAAACAACCCAGATTACTTGTGGCTGCATAATTCTTACTGCTGTCTCCCCCACTCCAAATCACTGAACCCCACATTACAGAAATTATTCTTAGGGCTCTTATCTAATTGACCCTTTGTACTAGCACTAAATGTCACATCCTTCCATAGCAACAGCTGCTAGACCGAGCAAGGTCTTGTCTGTCACGCATATTTCTGCATAGGAGTCATCCGGGAGCTCCAGCAAAAGGCAGCTGGGAGGAGAGGGAAATGGTGCTCCTGCATGGCCAAGACAGGAAGGCGAGGAGGGATGCTGAGAGCTGGAGGAGTGTGGGGGGAGCGTCTGCAGAGCAGCGTTTGCAGCAGAGGCACCCTGCCAGAGGGGGAGGAATGGCGAGGACAGTCATCAAGGGAAAGGCTGAGCACAGATTTACTGCGATTGCTGCTCTGCGGGTGCCTTCTCTGCCTTCCTCTCACCCTAGTTTTTTTCCACATTGACAAGTCCCCATTTTTAAAGGAATGCAGCCAAATGGTAAGTAATGAACCAGTGCAAGGGAATGAGGCAGGCAAGGATGGATGGATGGACGGATGGAGAGAACATACTCTTTCCACTGCAGTGGGGAGCCTGATTTGATGAGCTTTGCTGCCAGTTCTTAATTCCAAAGGGGTTCTTGGTTCTATTTTCTCCAACCCCCTCACCTGTGCATGCAGGAATGAGAATTCTGAGGGTGCGTCTGGCACTGTGGGAAGTGTTTCGCAGCAGTGTAGATGTAGGCAAAGAGAGAGATTAGCAAATGGGAAATGGCAGGAAAGGTCACAGGGTGACAGGCAAGAAGTGATGGCTGACTATTTTAAATGTCTTGTTCCATGTTTCTATGATGTGGATGAAGAACTCGGATATCCAACCACGAAGGCTATGGCATGAACACACAGCAGAAGAATTTGTATAAACACAAATCAGAATAAATCAACAAATTCACAGACATATCAAACTGAACTGCACCCCTCCATTCTTTTTTTTTCAGATGTAAACCTATGAAACACAACCTCTAACAGAGCCTGTGAAGCCCTGATAAACCAATCTCACCATTGTTTCATGTTTTCATTTGGGGAAGGGTAAATAAAAATGCTTCTTGGAAGCCAAACAATAGGAAGGGATCAAAATGAAAAGCAGCTGAACCAGCATTACCCCTTCATCCTGCATCTTTGCTGAAGTGAGAAATATTATAGAACTCAAGCTACTTGGAGTGGCATCAAGCAATTTTCTGCCAGCAAGAGCTCTGAGTTGAGGGATTACTCTGCACCCAGGCCCAGATCCTGCTAGAGCTTCACATAGCCAAAGAGACATGAAACATTTCCCCACCCTTGTCGAAGGAATTGTTTTCATTGTAACTACACTCGCACCATCTGTCTGGTTTGCCTAAACAGTGCCATGTGTGCAGTTTGTGCTGCCCTCTCTGCACAGATATTTACATACTCTTACACAATACACTTGGTGAAAAACGGATGAAAAGAAGGCATAATCCCACTGAGGCAGCTGCAGGGAAAAATTAGGGAGAGGCATTCGGACTTAGCATGACTTGGGATATTCAGCATATCATTAAAACATTCTCATCAGCAATGCACAAACACATCCACATCCACGTACGTTGGGAAGGTGGAGGCCTGGCAAACAACATTTCCACCTCCCCTGTTCCTCCTAAAATTTACATTTCTGTTGTCAACTAAAAGTTTAAGTCCTGCAGGAGTTCACTAAAAAGTGGTGACTGTTTCGTTACACGCATTGAGAACATTTCAGTCAAATTCTGATACTGACATGGAAAGAAACATCTCTGTAAATAAGTCAGTCTTTATCTGGTGCCTTTCCCAAGTAAGGCTTGTGAGCACTTCACTTGTCTCATGTTTTCCCTTCCATTTCATTTTGGAGGAATATCAGGGAAAAGTTACTTGCAGGGACACAGCGGGTCACCAGGAAAACCAGAAACAAAACGCGGATAGCCTGCATTGCAGACAAGTTCTCTGATCATCAAGACACAACATAAGCAATGCTTTACAGCTTCAACACAATTTCGTCTTTGGGTTTCAGGTTTGCTCCAAATGAAAGGCTTCAGCACCAAGCTGCAGGAAGGCATCTGCCACTCACCCAGCCTACACTACCTGATAACATCCAACTGTCCAATACTTGACAAATGTTTAGTAAGAAGTTCTGGAATATGATACAACTTACAGAATAGGACAGTTTTACAGAAGTTACTATGTGATTAAAAAAAGAAAAGAGAAAGATTCTTAACTAAAGACATATGACATAAAGGATTTGTACACTTTGAGGAGGAAAGTCTCAAGTCAGCAGCCAAGGTTGCACTGTCCATTTTCCAGAGGTCAAGAGAACATGAGTAAATTATTGTTGTTCTAAAAGGAGTAAGTTTGCTTTTGCATGATTTGAAAAAACACAGAACTAGATAATTAGGCTGGTGGGAAACAGGATTGGGAATAAGCCAAATCCTTGTGCACAACAATCGCCAGGCTCTCACACCAAAAAAGGTGGAAACCTTATAAAAGTAATGAGGAAATACTACGAAATAATCACCCCTCTCATTCCTGGTTGTTTTTAAGCCAGTTCTCTCTCTTTGCTTTCCACACAGAAAAAATTATTAATCCCATGAACAATTCTGAAAAACTCCAAACTTTTAGGGGGGCATTTAAGTGTGCCGTTCTAGGACAGGTCTCTCCATGTGCATATGGGGTCTGCTTGTGTTCCTGCACCATTTCGACACCCCATATTCCATTTTTCCTGTGCTCCAGCCCATGGAGTAATATAAACTTAAACAAAGCAATCAACCTTTCAGCAAACAGTAAACTTTGTATATAAGCTATACAAAACACAATGAAGAAGCTGGCTTGCCTGAAAATTTTCTGAGCCTGTTGTCAGATGTCTAAACATTTAAGCTCCCTCTGAAAAGAGTCAAATGTACAGTGAAGGACCCTGAAATAAAATCAAGGTGCAGGTAGACCAGCAGTGAAAAACCCCAATTTGTACTTAAGCAAAACCCACACAACTGTCACGGAAGACTAAGAGGACAACTGTAAGCACCATCAACCAGTTCCTGGGGCTGAGGTTTGTCTCTCCACACTCAAATCTAAGAGAAATTCATGACAAACTGTTTTTCTGGGTTGTGAGTAATCGTTCACAATGAAAGGAGATATTGGACAGTCTTGTTTAAACAAACCAGATGCGGCATGTTCAGGAAAGGTGTTAGCCTATGTTTTAAACACCACTTAGTACCTACTTTAGGTAAACAATTTAGCTAAAGCAGTTGGCAAACACTGGCCACTTTCCTAGTCTGGACAGTGGCAGAAGTTGCTTTGTCTAGATTTTCACTCTGGTGGTTTGTACCAACAGCTATTTTGCTTTAAACAATTCCTCAAATGGAATAGGCTATGATGTCCATTAAGAATTTTTTTTTTCAGGTGTTGCAGGGCTACACTACAGAGTCAGTGGGCACACTGATGCCATCCCCCTCCTCACCACCTACCTAGAAGCAGCAATACAGGCTGCTACTGAGGTGGGATGAAGTCCATCCTCTACGACAAAGCAAGGCTTGTAAATTGAGGTAATACGTTTTATTTAACTGACAATGCAGAAAAAGCAGGTTTCAGACATGCAAACTGTTGTTCTTCACTTCTTCTGTCCTTGCCCTTGGACCATCTCACCTCCAGCAAAATTTCTTCCTCTAATGAGGTATATTGCCCTACAGGTACCTGTTACTTCCCACCATTGTGTAGATGACCACCCAGAAGTACTGCCAAGATTGCACCAAGATTTTAGGTATCTGCAGTTTTCAGTATCTCCATTTAAATAATATGAATCTCAAACTCTTGACAACTTATTCAAAGGAGAATAACTTACAATGGGACTAATTCTAGTTTCAAATCTGCAGGAAATTACAACAGAGGTGGTTGTTTTTGATGTAGTTCTGATTTACAGGGGGGAACCTTCTGAGGGTTCAGAAGGGAAAGGTGACTGATACTGATGTTATCCTCTGAGTGTGCGGGCAAACAATAAAAGCAACAGAATGAGGATAATGGACTTAAAAAGGCTTCTGTAATTTCAGGGAACCAGTTGGCTGGGCCCCTGCAACAGAAACTTCAGCGGGAAAACAATGAAAAGCTCTCAAAGGGAAAGGGTGGAAGCAGGATGGAAGCAGGACAGTAGACAAGAAGGTATTAGCTGCTTAAGATCAGAACTTTTGAAAATCCAACACAGAAACAATTTCTTGTGGCTAAGAATGAATGTAAAGCAAAGCTCTCCCGTGATAAAATCGGAACCTACATCACAAGAGTAATACAAGGATGGAGGGACATGAAAGATGAAAAGAGAATATTCTATAAATATATCATAAGGAAGGAGAAAAAAATAATTAATAATTGAGACTAAAGTAATTTATGCTTTCATTGCTCCACACCTTTACAAAAAGAGGTTAGCCATGACCAGCAACTTCACACCATTCTAAAAATCAGTCAAAAACATCAACTAGAATAAGGAAAAGAAGAGACTAAAAAAATGTAAGACAGGATAAATGTAGTCAAGCCCACAGTTCTGGTGAAATTCAGTACTGAATTAAATCAGAAAAACATAAACCTGTGAACCACTGCCAATCTTCTTCAATAATCTCCCATTAACGTTAAACACTCAGCAAAGTTGGAAAGTAAAATGTTGCAATTCTCTCTAGAAAATGAAGGCACTGGGGAATAATTACTAGAATCAGAGGGTTAAAGATGTGGATTAGTTTGGGAAATGTCAGAGGAGTGCAGTAACTCTTAATATATGTTAGTGATATTTAAAGCGGACAGCAATTAATTGTTCATCACATTTACAGAGTAAAGGACAAGAAGTTGGCTCTATTTGCAGAAGGAGAGGCTTATTTAGGTCAGACTCTAGGGAATTTTTCCCTAAATATGGACAGTTAAGGATGGGAACATGTCCCAGGAATACTTGTTGAACTGCCTTCACTAAAAATGCTTATGAATAAAAAAACAGCTGTCAGGAATGCTTTGGGATATTCAGTTGTGCCACAGAAAAAGGGAAAGGAGTCATGAACAATGAAGCTGTGTAGTTTCTTGAAGTCCTTTCCAGGGGTACATTACTTTTCTGTGATTCCCAAGGGCTTCAGGAACAAACCCAGGGCGATATTGGGAGAGAGGGGGAAAATAAAAGAACAAACCAGTAAAAAGCAAAGCCCACCTCCAGATTGCTGCTAGTCTCTCAACTTTTGATTCTTTTAGTAAAGCTGAAGTGACTTTGCAAAAGGATTCAGAAGAACATGCTTTTTTTTGGACAATGATTCAAACTTGAAGTGGTGCTGAAGGTGTTCTGAATTGCCCCAGAAAAGCCTCCTACTTGGCTCATTAGGCTGCGAAAACAGCCTTCACAGCTAAATCAACCTTCCCGAATACTCTTGATAACAATGACGCATCTTAGAACATTAACTACTTCTCTTGAAAAACACGCAAAATCCTGCTTGCAACTTGGGATAATATGTATCACCCATATTAGACATGGACTGACTGTACACATGAAACCAAAATTCTCTTTCTCTAAGCTGTCAGCAGCTCACAGACCCTTGCATGTTATCAGCTACGGGAGATGGGAAGGGTTTCCTTTGCCTGAGCATCGCTGCAGTAACAGGCACCGGTGTGAAGGACAGTGATTGCAAGCAGCAGTTTCTGTGCCATTGTAGTGGTGTGTAGAACAACTGAACAGAAACTCATTTTGCCACTGAGAGGAATGGCCTGCAAAATATGCTCCAAGATAGCCTTCGATCATTCACCACGTGCCTTGTCTATCATGGATCATCATAGTCCATTCTCCACATGCTGAGCAGCTCTTGTACCTGTCAACTGTGGAGACCAGGACTGCCTTATAGCACACAACTGATAGAGATAAAAAAAATGAAGAGAGAGGAACATGGATGTTTGTTTGTTTGTATATAGGTAGGGACAAATGGGGGATGCAAATCAAGGCAAAGAGCTACCAGGGCGAGATGAAAAACTTAGTTGGCAGGACTAAAGTAATTGTACATCAGATAGCCATGAGCCATGAGCTTACTTGTCATATTACTTGGAGTAAAATTGCACCCATCTGCAGAAATACAGCTAGGGAATCAGAAAAGACTATACTTATATTCCACTCCTAAAATTTAGTAGGTATGTTGTTGAAAAGTTAATGCCCTTTTAGCTTTCAACAGTATGGCATTCCCAGAGGAGGTGGATGATGTGATGAAACAAGAAAGACTATCTTGACAGAGATGTGCTGCTTATTATTATCTGCTGGACAACAAAATTTACTGGCATACTCTTTGGTGGATGAACTTTAAACTGAACCTTTTTTTCCCTTCCCAAGACAAGAATGTCACTCCAGTGAAAACAAATTTTTCTCCTGCTTTTTTTTGTAATAAAAAACTACAAGTGTTTTCACAGGGGCAGGTTCCTATAATAGGATGAGGTGCATCTATGTCAGACATTGTACCTTATACTATTACAGTAAAATTACCTGCACAAAGCAAAGCTTCTTCTACCTGAATAAAGAACAGCACTGCTTACACCACCAGCTCCTGCCTGTCAGGGATCATCTTTCCCCTGCCCAGGCCTAGTAGACATTTCTAATTATAGCTAAAAAAACCTCTAGTATGGGAGTAAAGTCATCTGCTATAACATTTATAGTAGTTATACACATTAAAATGTTGGAGAAACATGATCTAGTGATACAGCAAAACTGGCTCAGCAAGAAGTGCTGCAAGATTGCAAGGCTGATACAAAGGTATTTTTCAGTGAGCAGTTGAAAGCAGCCCTCCAAAAGCCAGTTTGCAGTTCATGGAATTAATAAGGCGTAGAAACAAAAATATTTTGGGAAATTTAACTTCAGGATTGCTAGTGTGGAAAGAAGAACACATTCCAGATGACTGAGGCTTTGGTAAATGTAATGCTAACTATGTATTGTAAATACTCTCCTATGAAGCCACAAAGCTACAACCCAGTGTGGTGAATACAGTCTGTGTGCCAAGTTTAACGTGTTTGGTTTGTATGCAGATAGAACATCAAGCTATGAGTAAACCTGCTTTACGTTTCTTTTCTTCTGACTACTCCTATTGTGAAACAAACTGAAAGAAAAACTGAATTAGGGGCTGACTTGAGATCTGTATCTTATTTTGGATCACTTAAGCTGCATCCCTGGGTTTTTACTATACTATTTTACATCTATTACAAACATAACAGATGCTCAGTGTACTTCCATTGCCATAGCAGCTCTGCATATTCCTGTAGTTGTCCTGAAACACAAGTGCTTAGCAAGGCTTCCTGAGGAAGTTCTCCAGTATGTGGTCTGGTTAAAAGGACAAATGGGAATTATAAGCATATATCTTACAGAACAACATAATAGAAACATTAAATTTATCCATGCAACAAACTGAATACCTGTCAAAGGAGAGAACCAAAATCCAACATGGTCAGTTCAGTGGCTCCTACCCAACTATACCATTACTTTATTTGTAGTATAATATTATCTGGAAGAAGTGCCTACCAAGAAGTGAGTTCACACTATAGTTTCTTGAACTAGCAAATTTTCATAATTCCCACACAACGTACAAAACCCAACTGCAGATATTCTGGGGGAAATTAGACATTAAAGAAAGAAGCCTTACCCATTAAATGCAGTTCCATTCAGTGAGGAATGACACCCTACAGTGAACACTTTCAGGTTATTCCATATTCTAAAATCTGTGATAATAAAAATCCCCCAGAAAGAGAAGCTTTTGTACACCTTAGGCTGAGACTCCACAGACATCATTGTGGGATCCACTGAGGCCATCTCTTAACAATTACACTAGAAAGTTTGCCACTATAAAATTAGTTCACATCACCTTTCCATCAACAGGCAGCACATCGTATATGCATCATATCAGCATCACCATGGTTGATATTAGGGTATTAGAAGACCTAAAGGCAAATTTACTCTATTATTAATCAGTGTCTCTGAAAAAGTTGAATTTATAACAAAACTTTTATACGTGCTTTCTGTCATCAAATGACTTCCAAGCAGTTTACACATCTAATACCAGAGAAGTCCTAAAAAGTTTAGTTCAGTATAAATTCTGTTTTTCAGATGCATATTAAAAAAGCATACTCCAGTGAAGAATTCAACATCGTTTCCCCAAATCTGTCAGCTTTGAGTGCCATAACTTAACCTTCAAGCCATATCACTCGAGATGCAGATGCTCATTTGTGCTAAAGATTCCGTGGTAACAATTATTTTGCTTTTTGTTTCCAAAATAAATTATCATTTCTGAAAGCTTTCTGTACATTCCCCAAGACCAGGAAAAAAAAATTAGAAGGGAGGCTACACCGAAATTCTAGATGAAGATATTTTCAGTGATGCACTTCACTTACAAGACATTGCTTATTTTTGCAAAAAAACCACTTGTGCTAAAGAACAGACATTCCTCTCTGGCTCACACAGTACATGGCAATGCATTAGTGGAGTGTTTGCTTAAGTTTGAAAAAGTGGATTTCGCTAGCAGCACTGCTCACGGATGGCCCTCAAACAATTGCCAGGTCTTTGCAATTTGGAGAGAAGTTGGTGGAAAACAGCTGCTAAAAGTTTCTGAAACTGGCAGTTAAAAAACACCTCCTACAAACTTGGCTTCCTCCTACTGCCCCCTCTCCCAGAAGCCACACCACTCATCCTCATGCCAGCAAAATGCTTCCCATGGTAACACCTGGCTCACACAGAGCAAGGCAGTGTTACTTCTGGAGAAAGAGCTGTACCAAAGCAGCTTTGCAATGCTCAGAGTCGGCTGCTGAGAGCCTCCAGAGAAAACCGTGTCCCACCTCATAACCTTATCCTGCTTCTGTGTCACCACAGTGTTTTGGGGACACATCCGCCTTCCCCCAGAGGATGTATTTGCATGTCAACTGACAGAGAAAAACTCTCACAGTGCCAAGGGAGCCACAGGCGACACAACAAATGACAACTTTGCTTTTGGCTTTCCAGGAACATGCAAGGGAGGTTTATGCTGGCTCCGCTGGAAGTTGTGCAGCAAACAGGGCTTTCATGTAACCATCTCACACCCCTGGGAAAAATACTTTGCTTTCTAGCAGATGTCATGGGAAGAGATTAAGAGCAAGGATATCACCATGTTCCTCCAATGCTCAGAAGTTAGGTTTGTGTTCCTAACTTTACCTACTGCCAGCAGGTAAGGGGGTAGTGAGGTGACACAGGGACCTCACTGCACTAGGCTTTTTATCTCATGAACACAGAGGCTGGTTATAGGCTGTCTGGGACTGTGGCCTTTTCCATCATTCTAATGTATTTACTGCTTCAAATGCCCTGGTTATGTGAGTTGAACTGTGAACAGAGAAGTCCCGAGGTGCTGAGCATGACCCCAAATCCCACTGCCCACCATCTCCTTTCCTCATGAGGCCGTGTTTCACCTGGGGTAAGTGCCAAAGCCTGATTTTCAGTAAACTAAGCTCTTTAAAAGTTCTGTTGGAAAGGAAAGCACATGTGAGTGCAGACACCTTGTCAGCTGAAGAAGGGAGACAGACAAACTTTGGTATAAAAGGAGGGATTTATTTACACACCTACGTGTACCCTATGTCTCCTTCTCTTACTGAGGTACCCTGTTCCCCTGCCTCCTGGCAAAGAAGGACCTGCCAGGGCTGGTGCACAGCAGTCCCTTCAGGACTGGGCAGCCAACTGCTGCTTCTGGTCCCAAGTTTTGCCTGCCTTACCCTCAGCAGGGCATGAATTTGGATCACCTTCCTTTACCCAGATACTATTTTACGTAATTTCTGGGAGCCTCAGAAACCTTTGAGATCTCTTCTGTATTGTCAAACATGGTGGAAAACCAGAGAGCTGGTTGAAATCTGTCCTGGAGAGGGAGAGAGGTGAATTCACACACAGTGTGATCATACAGCCTCATTTGCTTGGAAAATCAGGCTGAAAATCCCAAATAGAAACAGAAGAGCCTGTCAAAGTTTGTTTCTAAGATCTGCTGGAAGGACAGTGTGGGGTGTGAGGAACATCCCACACGCAGGGCTATGGCTGAAAGCCCCCCCTCAGTAGCAGTAAGGAGGTTGTCCCCCCATTGGCCTGGCCCGAACCAGAGGGGTCTGTGTCCCACAGGAGACAGAAAATGAGCGGACACAAGGAGGAAGTTGACCAGGCCCTTCCTGAGGTACAAAATGACATTCCTGCAGACCCCAAAACCCTAATGTTCTCTCCAAACAGTCAGGGTTGTTTTTTTTTCTCTCCAATAACCCGCATTCTTTTTTCAAAAGTGAATTTCAGAACAAAGCCCATCAGTACCCCATGATCCAGAAGGCACAGAGGGGCTTTCCAGTTTCACTTTCCCCAGTCCTCCACAGTCCCTCTCTGCAAGGTCACCTCCTCTTCACACATGTCCACTCTTGGCATTAAAAAGTTAAGAGGAGACCCCCAGGACCCAGGTGAACCCCAACCACCAGCACTGCTCATCTGCACTCCAGACAGGACTACACACGAGGCACAACGCTGATTTGTCTCTAGTAGTACGTAAATTTACTAATTTACTAGAATATCCTCAGAAGTAACACAGGGTGAAGCTCCAGGCGTTCACAAATTGTTCACAGAAATACAGCCACAAAAGCAGGGCTTCATTTGCTGTTTAAGCATATGCAGTCTTGGATCCCCAAACTGTCAGCATTTTCCTGGCATACATACAACTGACAAAACCACTCAGCCTCTTTTGCAAAAATTTTCAATCCTGGCATGATGTTCCAATTAGGTCTGCTACTAATAACTGTCAGCTTTGCAAATAATTTCACATAATTCACTTGGGCAGAAATCTTCCTTACAAATCCGCATCTGGGATTGAAGTAACCAACCATCACTTGCTTTCACACCATAATGCAGTCACATTTCATCCCATTAACTTTCACCTCAGTGCCCAACAGTGCTGCCCTGGCAATGCTTTTCTATGTGCTGAATTACAACATACACAGGAACATGTGTGAGTGGGAGGACCCAGAGCAGCAGCTAATCATCTTTGGATCCAATACAGCCTCCTTCAGAGCTGAAGGATTTTCTAAAGCCTCTCTTAAGGACCTTCTCCCATGTGGAATTCAAGAGAGCATATCCACTCTTAACTCTGATGCTATCAGTCTTTCTTCTTCCTAATCTGAGGAAAATTATTAAGAGTTATGAATCTACCCTGGACCAGAAAAGCACAGCTACTAAAGCATACTCACTGCTTCCATGAGCACGACCAGGTGCATATTTGACCTTACTTTTTGCAATAATAACATTTTTCTCTACTTTCTAATTTACTTTGACTCAGAGGAAATATGTAACAGTCAGTAAAGCATGCAAAATTAAATATTGGCCTAGCAATCAGAGACAAAGCAGTCAACAATAGCTGAAGAATTTCTTTCATCTTTTGTTTCTCGTTTTAAGAAATGCATATCTGAGCTTCAGATTGGGAAGCTTTTGATCTTGCAGGGCAATGGAAAGGAAACCTCTGAAGAAGTTTGCAGCTAATGTTCTGTTGGCAGAGGGCAAACTTTCCTTATGAGAGCAGGCACAGCACAGGAGAACCCATCTTTGACGGCGATTTGTAGTTGTGGCCTGGGGTACATTTATATTGTTACCTGCCCTGAACTGTCCCACAGTGGTGCAATATGTTTCTAGTAAGTGGCCACATTCCTTTTCAGAGGTGGGTGAAATTACTCATTCCTATATATAGACTTGTTGAAATAAAAAAATTATACTGATTTTTTTTCCTTGCAGTTGTTCTCGACATCTGCTTTTCCATTCCTCATTATTATGTTTCTGAAAGAGTATGTTGAAAATTTATCAGACTGAAATAAAAGTTATCTGTGACTTTCCTCATAAATGTAGATTTTAAAAGTCTCTCATCTTTATTGTAAGATTTTGGTGATTCAGAAGTAATCTAACTAGAGCATTCCTAGACAAATTTCCTCTACTAGTTTGTCAAGTCCTGTTCAGTTGTTCAAGGGTTACAGGATTAACAAAAAAATCCATCTATATTTATATATAGTAACACATTAGAATATAATGGAACACAGTCAACAAGGTAAATCTCTTTTGTGTGTTCTCCACTTGTCTGTAAGCCATCTGCAGCTGGGAAGTTTCATTGTTAGAGGTCCATTAATGAGATCAATACAAGCTCTCTCCACAAGGAATTAGCTGGCTCATATGCTATTGAAAGACTCTTGGGTTCAGCAAACTGTTTTGGTTCTCATGTGCAGTTATGCCTAACCATGCCTCTCCTTTCCTTCTTCAGCAATCCGAAACCTGGAAATGGAAGCATTCCCATTTTTCCCCAATATCAACTTTCAGACACACAAAAATCATATAACGAATAGATTCAGAGATCATAAATTTATCTTCAGTGGATACTCTGGGAATGACAAGGGGTAGGTAAAAGGGAAGGCTCTCTGTCAGATATTTCATCTACTGCATTTATTAACTGACTTTTTCCCTGCTTTCTTTTGTGGCTTGTCTCAGACCTAGTTATGCATTCCTTAGTTTTAGTTTTGGTTCCTGAGCAAGCCCAGTTGCAGTCGCTGTCACCTCATATCAATAGCATTCAATGGCTCCCTTGTACCCTCTACTCCTACCCAAGAAGTCGTAACTTTTATTTCTGGATAATAATGGGAGCAGGCAAAAAAAAATAGCAACAATAATTTTAAAGACACCCCTTCCACTTTCATCCCCTAGTGTAAAGCAGCAAAAGCACAATAACCACAGAGCTGTGGAGCACAAAAGTCTGCTTGTTTCTCTGGAGAAGAAAAAAACATCAAAAACATCCATTTGCCATGGAAGAAAGACTGCCTTTCTGCTTGTGTCTGAACTCACATGACAGATACAAGTTGACATAACGCTGCAGTTATTTATCACACAGATGTTTAAAGATACCTCTTAATAAAATATGGTAATCACACACAGTACCACAAATCCACCAGACCATGAAAGCTAATATTTACTCAATACTAAATACCTAATGACCATGCAAGCCTCTGAGGAACCAAATTTGGTTACTGCTTTACTACTTGGAAAGCCAGAGCTTCCGAGAAAATAGATTATTTGGATTTTTTACCAAGCTATTCAGCTTTATATTTTCCATTAAACAGTCAGTCACAGCACACAAGTTTTCCATTTCCAGAAATACTGTGCTTTCAGCACTTCAAAGGCCAGTAAAATGCATTTTCACCTTTGTATTTAGTTTTGCATTAGTTTAACAGTGATACAGAAATAGGAGAGAGAAAGGGTGTGAAGAGCAAAGCAGACCTTGAGCAGAGTTGTGTCTGTGAGCCAGGAGGCAAGGAAGGAGCTGAAGGAAAGAAGGGTCCCTTGCTGCACCCTTTGTTCTGCTTACACCCTGCTTTTCCTGCCCAGGTGGCATTTCCTGCCTGGCCTTTGTGAGGGACAGCACGAAAAAGCCTTTATCCACTTTTCATCTGTTTATTTAATGAATTTATATGGCCATACTATGGCCCTACATATGCCATGTAACCTTTAATTTTCTTTTTTCTCTCTTTTTTTTTAAATGTACTGTTAATTGCAATCTTTATCACTCAGAGAGAAAAGTGAAAAAAATGTTCCTGAGAGACAGTAGCTTTCCTCTCTGACCACTTTCTGTACAGGTACAGACATGCTAGCACACTGCAGGGCTACGTAAGAAGTCCAGAGCTAGCTTGGGTACCAGGAAAAGCCCACACACATCAGTGTGGTCCTTTCCTTGAACGAATGGCTCATTTTCCCCTCAAAACTTGGTGTTGCTTTGTACAGCAGTGGCAAAACCTGGATTCAAAGATATTGCCATTCAACTGAAGCAGGCAACAACTGAGGCAAAATCTTCACATATGTTATTTGTTCAGTTCTACCCATTATGCAAAGATAAACACCATAGACAGCAGAAAGGAAGGAAGCTGCTTTGGGGTACTGGGAAATACAGTGGCAGTAAATGCAACGGGCTATACGTGATAAAACCCATAGAATTTGTGCCTACACAGTTACGTGATCTAAATTACCTGTTATTACTCCGGAGAGAGACCTTGAAACAACAACGTGGAGCTCTCTGAAAGCACCAACTTGAATGCTTGGAGATGGTAAAGGAAAACAATGTCAGGGATGATTACAAAAGAAATAGGAACATCATCTCTCTGCATACAAACTGAATTTTGCCCACATCTTCAATACTGCACACAGTTCTGAAATGGATTTGGGATAATTAGAAAAAGACAGGGAGAAGGAAGACATAAATAGCAGAGATTCAAAAGAGTTTCTTTACAGGAAGAGATTATCCAGATGAGGACTTTGCAGCCTGCAAGAGAGATCACTGTGGAGAAGGACATGATTATGGTCTGGTATCAAGAATAGCACAGAGATAGTGAGCGGGAACAACTGTTCTCATGATGCCAGAAATAGGGGGCACCAAATGAAATGCTTGGACAGTTTGCTTAAAACAAGAGGGGTCAATTTTATTTTTTTTATTATACACTACATAATTAAGTTGTGGAACTTATTGCCGCAGGATGTTATGAAAACTAAAAGCATAACTCCATTAAAAGAAAAGCAATTAGAGAAATTCATGGAAGAAAGGTCCACCATGGGCTATTAAATACAATGATGCAGAGAGAACCTCTGGCTCAAGCAGTAACCAAAGGCCAGCTGCCAGAAGCTGGGAAGGAATACTGCTCCTGCTGCTCTACACCAGCCAGCAGCAGATGCTTTGGAAAAAGAGAGTAAAGGACTGAGCTCTGGTCTGACTCAGAGAAGGTCTTGTCTCTGGCCCAGTATAGCTGTTTTGATGCTCTTCTGAAACAGACTAATTTGTCTTTGATAATCTGACGCTTATTATTATCCAAATTTAATTCCTCCCCTATAACAGAAATTACCAGAAATATTACAAACAGAAATTATTTTAAGTAATGTGATTAACTATACTTCATACTTTTGGATTGTCTTTAATCTGAGAACTGCTACATGACTTAAAAGCCACTCAGCTGAACCTACTGCTGTGTGAAATTTCACGTCCATGACAAAGGCTTTATACAACACTCCAATAATCCTTCCACGTTTAAACGCACAAGAAATATATCTTTCTAAATGCACAACAGTTATTGCTTGGAGGAAGAGAAATGTATCAAAGCAATGAAAGGCCCCATCTTCTCTCACACATATCAGTATAAACTAAATCAACTGCACTGAATTTCCACAGATCAGCGCTGCCATAGAAGGGCAGGATCACCTCATAGAAGCCATTAAAGACATACTAGATCATTTCAACAATACAAATTAACATTTTCATTCTTGCAGGTTTCTATAAGGGCAGTGCAAATTTGCAGAAAAATCAATTACTGAAATAACAGCTAATCAATAATTCAAGGTCTATGCAGAAATGCATAAAGCAACACAAATCACTGTCAACTTCTTGAGTTCTTCTGTTTCTGCTTTAATGTTTCCCTAGCATAGTTTTAGCATACTGAGTTATTCAGGTAGTTAAGGAACAAGATGAAGCAATTTCATCAAAGTGAGATTTGTTCCTCCTCTGCATTTTCAAAAGAACAGGGAAGATGAGATTCAGGTAGGTGGACAGATTTGAAGTGAGAGCGATTTGCACTAAACTTTTTACAACTTCGTAAGAGTTTTCAGTTTTTGAAGAATGTCCACTCCACTTTTCTCAGATGCTTCTCCCAAAATAGGCCAGAGAGGGCCCTGTTCTTGTGCATTTCACAAAACATTTGTGGGAGAAAAATATATACAAAGAAAAATGTTAAACAAAAGAAAATGTTACATCACCATGAAAGCATAGCTCTTAAATTCAAGATTCACATTCAAAAGAATTAACAGGGTTGGCTTCTAAAGCACGTCCCTAAAATAAGCTGTAATACATGAGGCAGTTGAACTTAACATTGATCTTGACCAACGTTAACACTGAAAGTTCTCACAATATAAATGTGGTCTCAGCAAAATAATGGAGATGAACATTAGAGGGAAATAGACGCTACAGTGAACATACCTACAAGGTAACATCTTTATTGGCAAAGATGTCAGGAGTCCTTCTAAAGCAGATGCTTCTGACTAAGGAGCATTCCAGGTGTTCACTTCTCACTGATGTCATCCCACCACCCCACAGCTTTAACAGGAGAGGGTATTCATCTTCACTCCCCATCCTAAAATGCTACACAGCAAACTGCAGCTCAGCACTCTGAAATAACTGTGAGATCCCACCACACACAGCACAGCGTTTTGGTGGTGGGAAAGGAATGATTTCAGTGTGTGTAATCAGCATGTTGCCTCCAGTGAGAGCGAGGATGACAAGCAAATGCTAGAAATGAAATTTTAACTGAAAATTGAAAATCCTGAAAAAAGGGACAACGATCCTGTGTTCCCTTGGGCCAAGTGAGTCCCCTCAATATTACAGAATAACTCTCTTTTGTCCACTCCACATCGTGTTCTCATCTTCGTGAAGTGACAAGTTCAAGCAGAAATGTGGAAATGTTTCCTACCACCTTGTTTCCTGCTTAGAGATGACTTCAGCTCCACTGTGGCTGTGAGAGCCACTGCATGAAAAAGGGGCAGCCTAACCCCAACTCCACCTTCTCTGGTTTCTTCTACCTGGAGTATAAGATCTGTGTAAGGTCTGTGAAGGGATGGTTGCACACACCCCTCCTTCAAGACCTGCAGACTTTGGATGCAAAGAGGAGCGTTTGGGTAGTCACAACCTCCAGAGGAAGATGATACTCAGACACAACACAGTTTTTCTACAGGTAGGAAATACATGTCCGTACTCAGCCTGTTAATGGTGTAGAGCTCATTCTCAGGGGCTGTACTTACCAAAGTCACGTGCAAGGGATAACTGAGAGGCTAATATGTAAGACCTAATTCCTCTGTAGGCTGAGGTCCTAAAACATTAGGTACATATACTGCAAAATATTTTACAATATCTGTAAGCCGGCATCACTGATTACTCATGAAAATACTGAAAACACGATGCTAAAGCAGAGAAAGGTCATGGTGCAAAGTTCCCAAGCTCATTGGTTGAGCTGTTGCTTCATAGTCCAAGCAAATGATCAGAAACACAGCTGATTCCAGTCTGATCTTTAGAATAGCTGGGCCTGATTCCTTGCTTTGCCCCATACTTCCTTTCATGTGAGTCATTTCAGCCTCTCTGTGCCTCAGCTGTGGACAACACAAAGGGGAGGGAGGGAAGCATATCATCTCTTGGCCACAGATGGAAGCTGCCAGAGCCCATCATCCTGTTACATAAACTACTGCAGCATTTGGGTTTGTGGGTTTGGGGGACTTTGCTTGTTTTGGCACAACTAACATACATCTGCCTTCAGATCCTGAGTTCCTGGCTACCCTCTGAAGCTGGGAACGATGCATGTAGAGGCCTGACAGAGCTGATGAAAACAGCCATGGAAAATAAGCAGCACTTTGAATTACTGGATTCTTGCTGCTACTGGCTGGGATGCAGAAGTACAACAGAGACAGAACTATGTACAAAGTGAGGGGAAAAGTTCCAGGAAATTGGTTTATATTTTAACCATCTGACTTCAATCTAAGGACACCACAACCATAGATTCTCCAAAGGAAATCAAAGGATGTTAGCTAAGGAAATGCAGCTTCATAGGCCTATTTACACATTCCAACCTTGTTCTTGCAAAGGAACCTGAAACTTTCTGAACTGACCATCATCATAATAATATGAATAATTTTTTGAATCTCTAGACCAGTAGGGAAAATTTATGGCATTTAGGAGCAGCAACTGTCCTCTGACCACAACGTATTAAAGAAAGAACTACTGAAGTATTTCAATCCATACAACCTTCTGCTTTAAACACACAAGGCCTATTTGTAACAAGCGTGGTTTACCTGGAAACTTGGAAATGCATACTGGGAGTGGGGAGGAGAGGTTATCCATGGCACCCTGAAACCAGTTCATTTAGGACTGTACATCACACATTTGATTAGGCCAACTGATGAGGGACAAGATATGGCCTATGCTTCCAGTTATTCATCACAGCGAAACTGTTTTCAAAACTTTTTCCACCAAATTGCAATTAAGTGCATGGACAGCTCAAACTTAAAAACAAGCAATTTCAGGGAATCCTTACAGAAAATGAGTATTCAGTATCACTAATTGTAGTGATATATAGGTGATGACCTATTTATCTCCAGACCTACGCACCAATTATTAAGCAAGAAGCAGTCTGATCCTAGACAATAAGACAGGAATGCAATAATTGAGGGAAGTTACATTATCAACAAATAGATGTTGGATTTAGCACCAATAGTCTATGACCCTTTTTATGTCTGGGCCTCAGAGCACTTTACCAACATTAATTAGCCTTGTGAGATACTCATTTTATGGGCACAGAGCAATTATTCCTACTTTATGGGCACATGGCAGTTAAGCGGCACTCACAAGGTCAAAAAGAGTTCTGGTATCCAGCCATCAAATCTATCCAGCAACTCACTCTAAATATATTTACCCCCTATTTATTAGATCAGTTCCCATGCTTGGGTGGACCATCTGATTGAAGTTTCAAGGATCTGGTATTTCCCACAGACAGACAGCCAAGAACTGCAAAACACTCCCCACAGTGTAAATCTCCACCAACATTTCACTGAATGGCAAGTCTCAGAACTAGCATTTGGAACCTTGGAAATCTCATTTTCCCATAATTGAAGTCAATATTATATTTAATGGAGACACCATATAGATAACCATTTTCTCCCTAACCTGCAACCACTGACTAGCACTGAGAGGCCATAACCAGTCAACACCACTGCAAAACTCAGCTTTGCAGAAATGATTGTCTGTGAACCCTGGCTGAGAGGAGGTAGGGGTGTTACCATAGCATGAGGAATGAGCCTTAACACAACCCTTCTACTAAAGCCTGGCATAGGCATGAAGACGAGTTCTGCTCAGTCTGTCAGCCACAGAGAGGTGTTTCCCTCTACTGCAGAGCTGAGAGGGAGCAGCGATCAATGCACTCAGATGCATAACATGTTCAGTTCTGCCATCAACTTGTGGTGTGACTTTTCTCATGCAGCTTTGCCCTTGTGTTTGTTCCTTCTTTAATAAAAAAACTTAGAGAACACCTCTTTTTCCAAAACCAGCCTCCTCTGCTTTTCAGTTTGGGAAATAACCTCCCTGGACATTCAACCACTCACTTATGTATAGAACTGCATGTATCAAAGACTTCTCCTTTTTTGAAAAAACTGTAACTAAATAATCAAAAATCGTACCCAAAGATGTTATTTTTATTTCTTTTTGTTGAAGTTCACAAAGTGACTGCTTTATTATTATTATTAGCTTCAGATATCCAGATCTCTTTTTAAGATTCAGGCCAATTTAAAGGTAAAGACACCACTTCAAAACAAAACAGAAAATGCAATTTACATCTCCTCTCATGCTGTTTTTCTTCTCAGACAAACCTGAAGACATTTGTGGATAAGTTCAACAGCTCCAGCTCAAAAGCTGCATTTTCATCATCTTTTTGAGCTAAGAAGTTCATTGACAGTTTCTGCCTAATTTTATCTGTCTACTTACAAAGAAAACAAATCAGCATTTAATTAGGTACATGTGATGTAAGAGCTACTGTGTAGTTACAGCATGTGGAGATTAAGAGTATCTTAATGCATCACAGCTACACCAAGCTTTCTCAGAAAGCCTTAGATGTGTGCCATTTTGTAATTGTAAATACATGACATGCCACAAAACCCTTTCCACAAATACCACCTACAAGTGCTGACAAAACAACAGGATCTCGGGCACATTTGCAGGTATGAAGAGTGCAGAAAGTGCTCTTTGATTGACACATTGGAGGGAGGACAGGATGCTATCATAAGAATAGAGCACCTTTTTTTTCCCTTGCAATTCAGGTTCATTAAGTCAACAAGGCTGTTCTTTGCATGGGAAGATAATCTGTTTATTTAGCATGCTCAAATTCTGTAACTGAATAAGTATTATAACTCCTCTGGGAGTCACCGAGTTTACCACCCATGGAAGAGCAGCTGTGAGGCCAAAGAGTAGAGGAAAGAAAGGTGACAGAAAAACTCATTACAGTAAACAAATACCAATTCCCTTGGGGATGCTCCACTCTGTCCTACTCCTCTTCAGTCTCTTTTCATCCTGTGACCACCAGTGGCAGCTTGGCTGAGCTGGGCAGATCAGGTGTGGTGACACTGTGACACAAGGTTCAACTGCCTTCCCACTCTCATCTGGCAGAAGACATCAAACCTGGGCTGCTATTTCCCCCAAATCAGAGAAGGGCAGGGCAGCAGGGAGGCAAAAGGATATACAGGCTAGTTGGTGCTTCCAGGATTTTCCTGTAGCCTGGTGGGTGGAGGGATTTTAGCAGATGAAAGCCATTCCCTGCTCTGCACTGTCATCTTCTACACAGATCATGCACAAACAAGGGAACAAAAGAGATGTGTTTGTTCCAGTTCTATTAGAAACACAAAGACATTGTTTTGGTGGATAATTTGTTTGCTCAGGAAAGCACAGCTCAATTGCAGGAGTAGCAATTGCTGTGAGGTCCTGCAGCTGATACGAACAGATAAAGTTAAAAACCCCACATTCCAAATTATGTTGAACAAGACACAAATATCACAGGCCTTATTTTTATCATCACACAGAAGTGACCCTAGTTTGCCTGTGCAACTGCCTGACTCTTCCACAGAAAATACAAATGGGAAAACAAGACTTCCCTTTAGATTAACTTGTACAGTCACTAACCGTGTTCATAAGCAGCTGCACCCACAACAGATATTCATCCTGCTCGGAAAAGGGACTTGTGCTGATTCTCCCAAAGTTTTGTTCATGGACAAACAGCATCCACTGGCTTAGCTTTGTCTACCTGGTGGCTTAATCCTTAGCTGACACGTTATGCATGTGTTTGACATTGTTTATTTTTTATATTCCAAACTTTCCCAATAAAGATGCACAAAATTGAAAAACAAGCACAATTAATTTAGAAGTTTTTAGATGTGTATTCTTTTATGAAGAAAAAGCAGTCACATCTGTGCTACATAAGATGTGTTAGAAGGCCAAGATGTAATTATCTCATTGGTGGTTTAAATATAGCTTTCACCAGAGAGAGTTCATCTTCACCCATGCTGTAAATTGGGTTAATTTTTCAGCATGCCAAATGGCAATTTGTTCTCTTAACATGAATGGCTTTAGTAGCATCAGCTGCAGCTTCACAATATTAACATCTACCCTTTAGAAGAACTCTGAAAAATGAATTATTCACCCCAACTTGAACAACTGCTTCATTCTCAAATCAAACAAGCAATATTAACCCTAAATTATTCTGCATGAGAGTAAGCAAGAGCTTTCTGAAACAGAGATCAAGTCAGTATTTACTCCACTGAAAAATTAGGCATCTGTTTAGACATGCAGGTCTGTGACAGTGTTACCTATGAGAGTGAGAAGTGCTGAGCTGTGAATGTGCAAAATTTTGCAAAGGGACTGCTCAGTTAAAATAGCATTGGCTTAGCCCACATAGGATAGAGCAAAGTATGTATTTTTCTAAATAAATTGCTAAACTAGTGATAGAATAGTTGGCAGGTACTTCCACAGACGTAACAGAAAACGAGGGAGACTATGGGGAGACTCCAGCGTCGATCACTCCAACAGGCCAATGGCTGCACCTGGTGAAGCAGTTTACAAGGAAAAAGATCTTTCACAACAACAAATTCCACTCACTGCATTCATGATGCTGGACACTGACCTCAAAAAAACCCCAACAACAAAAACCCAAACATCAAACCTTTCCAAATTTTATCTTTCTTTGTGGGAAAGATGAGAGAGGGAAGTGGCTGTTTTCTATTTGCAGAAACACTTGGTACATCCTGCTGAAAACAGCTAGTCTGCATTTCTGACAAAGCAACTTTAAAACTAAGTTTTATTGATTTCAATGAAAGTTCCACGATTAAAAAGAAAAAACAACAAAAAAAACCCAGACAAAACCAAAAAATCCCCGCACTGTTTATCTTTTTTTTTTTCCTCCTGTGGCAACCCGGATTTTTAAAACAGAATTTTCTAACATGGAAGGATTTTCTACATGTTTTTCTTGCAGTTGGCCTATTCGGTTCTTCTAATATTTTATCCTGGGGTTCCTTGCGTATTTCTGTATTTGAGGGCTAGACTACTTTTATGTGCAATGAGCTGAGATCACTTAACTCTACACAAAACAGGTAATAATCCTACCTCCAGACATATGATGTTTTCAAAATACATTTGAAAATTATTTTCAAGGAAAACGTTTTCCTCCTCAAAAGCTCTGACAAAATTACAGGTGTTTCAGAGGCACTCTTTAGCATCTAATAAACCTGAAAAGTGCCAGGTCCTCTTCCCCATCTTTACACCTACAGCCTTGTGCACCTACATGGGTCTGTACAAGCATGGAGAGGCAGATCAGGTACACCAGCTTCTCAGAAATCCAAGGAAAGTTGCGAAAGGGGAATTACGCGATTGCACAAAGGCTTTCCCTTCTTAACCCCACTTGATGCTTTGTATGTGACACAATTGTAAAAAATTCCACATCACACAAGTTCTTACATTTCATCCTTCCTAAGGAGCAGGGAGGAAATGAGGATCTTCTCTGAAGTGTGCACTTAGACTTTTTCCCAATTCATGTTTTTCTGACCTCTAAGAGAGGAAAGTCTTCCTCTGCAGGAGATAATGGAGATCTTCCAAGGAACCACCTGCACATTTTACACCCTGTCCCATCTTTGCTATCTAACAATCTAAATTTCCATATGACCAGGCTCTACACAAATTGCAAGGAACAAAGGTACTACGACCTCTCTGTTAGAAGAATTGGTGGTGCACCAGCTTCCTCTGAGACAGAAGTGGGTACAAACCTGGTGCCAACACACTGCGGCTGCCAGACTCAGTCTGGAAGAATTGGGATTATCTGAGCTATTCTGTTTTCAAAGCCACCTTCATCTGGCAAGAAGGTGAATTCATTCTACAAAAAGATGACTGATAATGTGAGGTCAATCCAGGGCAAAGCATCAATGCAAACAACCTTCAAGGATAATTATTACTGAAGTGAAACTTCTCTTCCAGAAGAGTCTCCTATCAGCCCTTCTTCCTTACACACAACACCTCACCCTTTCCATGTTCTCTCCTGCCCATCTTTCTCTGACTACAGGTGAGTACATATTTACACAAAGACTAGCAACAACAGGCCCTCATTGTGATTTAACAAAAGGGAATTTATCTTTAGAGTCTGAGTAATTGTCAGAAATAAAATCTGGTTTAAATATTATGGTTTATTTAACACTTCCCTTATTCAAAATGTAGTGCTCTATTTACAAGCTAATTAAATGGTTTTATAGTGTCTAAAGAAAATCTATTCCCATTAGCAAGCCATCAACAACACAAGTCTTTTGCAGATCTCTACAAGACACCCAACAGAAGTTAGCAGCATCAATCACCTGTCTTCACTGACAGTATAGTTAATAAATTATTACTATAGCACAGTAGTCAACCACAGAACCATATTTAACCTAGAAAACAACTAGAAGAAAAAACCTGAATCAACAACAGTCTTCTCTAGACCCCTGAATATTGATACATTTAACAAAAATATCAAAGTTCTACTTTTTATCTTTTGTTGGCATTGTGTGTGATAGAACAAATAAATATAAGATACTGACAGCTCTAAAAAAACCCACCCCATTGTCCATCACAAGCAGTGGCAGTTTTAAAGCCTTCCCTAGGCCAGCTCGACCTTGCAACTGACAGCAAACACATTTTCAACACATAATTCCTTCTAGGTCTTGGGAAAATGTGTTAAGTAAATCTGTTGACCTTGGAAACCCACTGGGAATGTGGAACATCTGTGTGAGTGGAAATCCCAGTCTCTAACTTCTCTGTAATGCATCTTTGGATTTAATCCTCCCACCCACAACCATCTGAGCACACCATACATAAAACCAGACTGGCTGCCATGCATTTTCCAACCTACTTCCCAGCAGGGCTAACTCTCCACTGGGGAAAAGAAACATTGTTTGCAGAGTCTGGCAACGGGGTTCTTCCTGTAAAAGGTGAATTACACTGATGTAGGTGTAGGTACCATTCTATCCTCTCACACTCTATGATACTAAAAGGCCATCAGATCAGGCATCCAGAATCCAGGTCCAGCTGGCAGCAAAGGTGTGCCTAAGTGCTCCCTAATTAAAATCCCCTCTGGCAACACACACGTTGAAATGATAGCCCACTGCACTGTAGCTACAAATTATTTGCACCATGCTGAACAGTAATTTTAGCCTATTTGTTTGCAATGCAATCTGGGTCTCTGTAACAGAACCAGTTTGTATCTGTGATTGCATGTGGGAGGAGGTGTGGGTGGGTGGATGACAGGTGCAGTAAAATAAAGCCACAAACTAAGCAGTGATGAGGTTCCCCATAAGTAAAAAAGGCCTTCAGGTAGCCCTGTTTCTCAAGAGCAGTGGCAATCAATCAGCCGTAAACAGATGACCTGAAAACATCCCTTGAATTCCATTTTACCTACACTTCTCCCACTATTTTTCTTACCCCATATTCTGAAAAAGAAGACCTTAAATCCACTGTCCCAAGACCATCAAGCAAATAAACAGTGAGGACAAATTCAAGAGACAGAAGTGGAAGTAAGACAATATGACAAGAGTCAGAGGGCAGAAACTGATGCCCAGAGAGTTCCACCTGAATATAAGAACTTCTTTACTGTGTGGGTGACCATGCACTGTAACAGACTGCCCAGAGAGGGTGAGGAGTCTCCCCCACTGGAGATATTCAACAACTATCTGGACTATCTGTGCCACGTGCTCTGGGATGACCCTGCTTGAGTAGGGAGGTTGGATCAGATGACCCACTGTAGTCCCTTCCAACTTTACCCATTCTGTGATTCTGTGAAATGTGCCCACAGGGCCTCCAGCTAGCAAGACATGTGAGCACACCTTCACACAAAGACGAAATTGCAGTTTAAGATGAGTTACCTATTGCAGACTGAGACATAACTGCATTATTGATTGTTATGGTTCTCTCCCATCACTGTATTACAAAATGCTTGAGAGACTTTGTAATGCAAACCAGTATGAGCATAAACACTGGAATATGGCCCACTGAGCATTAGGCTTCCAGTGCCAGGGACTACTCTCTCAGTCTGCTTCATTTGAGTCCCCAGCTTGCCTTTCTGTCTTTTTTGCTTATTTCAATTTCAGTATTTCTAGGGTTATTCTCCCTCAGAAGGTTTATCTACAGAAAGCCTTTATTCTGGAATGAGGCATAGCTTTAAAGTGCAATACCCATTTCAGAATATGATATAAAATGTTACTTTTGCAAAGTACTTTATTTTACAGAAACTACTTGTGTCAGCTTCTTGCAGAAAAACTTGCTGTGGTTTTACAGGAAAGAACAAGACGAAGAAAAACATCTCTCCCTTCCCATACCAGAACAGATTTCTTTAAACCTTAGTTCAAGTTTCACAAAACTTTGGCATCAACTCTTAGAATCTGCTTGTTGCAATGAGAAGTATCACCATCCACAGCCACTTGTCACCAGGCCTTTCTCAGGTGTCACAGGAGAAACTCCTGTGGGGATAGCAGTGGCGGTGGGCACCCCCATCTTCCCTCACACAGCTGGGTGCAGAGCCCACACAGATGCTCTCCATACCCTCTGTGGCAAAGATGGCACAGCACAAGGGTGGGAAGAACCCTGCATGTTGCCTTTAAACTGTTTGTACCCAGTTAGCAGCGTATGCAGTCCAGCCTGAGGGCCTCTGACTTACAGCTCTAGAGAGCTTCAGGGGCTGCAGCTGTGCTTTCCCTGGGGATGCAATCCCTTGTCTCAAGGCGGGTGAACGGTGTGGGCAGAGCAGTGCTGTCCATGAACTCCAGCCCTCCCCAGGCTGCTGCAGCACTGTGGGTTCAGGTGGTGCCATCGGGTGTTAGCCCAAGGTACTGTCCATCCACGGAGCACACTGCACACATCCTGCCCTACAAAGCAGCATCAGAAGGCCTGCCTGGGTAGTCAGGGAATGGAAAAAACAAAGATGACCCTGTCAAATTTCTTCTGCTTCCCACAGGCCTTTCCCCTGTACTTAAGCAATGCTGTGCCCTTCATAAATCAAGCAATTTACTTTTCCTGTCACAACACATTGGCCGTTCATCCCACCTGCGTTATGCTCCTGTTTTGCCTTTTTTATTTGCCTCCAAACATTTACTGGAGCCTGATGAAATCCCAGGCCCTCACCCTTTCAATCACCTCCTCCTCCTCAGCAGAGAGGCTGGGATGTCTCTCAGGTTTGACCTTGCCCCTACACAAATATGCAGCACTGTTTCGTTTCCCTTTTATGGTGTCTCTGCTTATTGCTGACGGTGGTAATTTTAGTTTGTATCAAATCACAGCTAGATTGCTATCCCATAATGTTTACAGTCTCCTATAATGTATATTTTGGAAATGCTAATAAAAACAATTTTTAAAGAGGAGAAAGGAATGGCATTCAAATTGCTCAGAGCATGAAGAAAAAATACCCCATCTTGTCGAGATCAGCTGTGCGTCTCTAACATTACCCTTTATTACTGAACGGCACTGTCACAGGCTCTCATGAGGAAAATGCACTTCTGAACCTTCTGAAATTCCCAACTCATTGTTTAGATTTGAAGTTTTATAGGGTGTGGGTTTTGAACTTGTCCCTGACACCAAATGTGATCACTGGCTGCACACGAAAAGATCACTTTCATTAAAAACTGGTATGGTCTTTTCAAGAAGCAATGTGTGCACTGAATATAGAGGCTCTTCCAGGGGATGCTACTTACACCTGAGAAGGAAAAAATATAGCTATGAACACAGAATAGCTGGATCCTGCATGCTGCTGCCTTTGAAAGAAATGCCCTGCACAAAGGCACAAGACAGATTACATTGTTCTCTGCACAGGGCTCAAAACTCATTTTTCAGTCTAAATTAACATAGATCTACAGTATCGGTGCTCTTAAAGAAAACCGATGAACTGTTCTGTATTCTTCTTTCTCATTATAGATTTGTTACAGCTTATCACATGAATAATACTCTAGCTCTTAAGGGGTAAAAAAAAAAAACCCTGTGTCAGAGAAAAAATGTCTTAATTTCTCATATGCACTTAAAAACTAAGTTAATTAAATAGTAATAAGTTACACAAGTCACTTTAAAGCTGCTAACATGAGATGAACCCCTGCGTTTGCTGTGCACAGGATGAACTTTTAAATGATGTATTCTAGCTGGTATCATATCACAAAAAACATTTTTGCAACATTTTGGAAATAAATTGATGTAATTTTCTGGCATTATGCATTATTCTGGGAATGAAATACGGGCAAGATTTCATTCTACATCCATAAAGAGGAGTGGTTCAGAATTCAGAGACTAAGGACAGGACAAACTAAAGAGATTTAGTGTCACCTGTTGGCATTCCTGCTTGTGCCCCCATTTGGCTGCTTCAGCCTTTGGGCCTTTCCAAATTATGGTAATCGTGTGAGGATGTCCTATGGGCCACAGCACTGCCCAAAGTCCCTACTGCATTATGGATTGCAGATGTCCAATCACATCAGCCCTACCTATAAAATCACTGCTCTCTGAAGCTTTTATTCTGGAGGGATCCTGCTGCAGCCACATGTGGAACTAGAGCACTTACTGCTCTTGGTAGCAGTTTGAGATTGGAGCAGTGTCAAAGGGCAAGGATTTCATCCAAAAGAGCCAGCAAAATGGCATTTACAAACACCATGCAGAGTGCTCAGACTCATTCAGTCTGCCACTTGAAGAACAACACGAAGCTACAGTTAAAAACTTATAACTATGCATTAGGGAATATGGTCATACCTGTCTATGCAAAGTTGACAACATATATGCAAGCTGCATGTATACAAGCATAGCCTTTCTGGGCTATATACTTAATTAAATTTATTGCTAATGTGGTTAAAAATAAGAGCAGACCCAGAAAATTGGAGGCAGGCAGATGTTCAGTTCTCATTCTGATTCAATACAGAATTTGGAGAGCCTGAAATCAGCAGGTTTCCAAGTCCACTGAGCCAAAACTAGTTGTCACCAGAACCTGCAAGTTCTGGTTGCACCTTCAGCAAAATAAGAAAAAACCAAAAAAGGTATGGCTAAACAGAGACAGGCATCTAGAACTGGCATTCCGTCCACAAAACCTGGATGCACTTCACAGTCACCAAGATTTTTGTTATAACAGTGGCTGCTGCCTTATAGAGAGAAACACAGGCAAAACCTTCAAAGAGCAGCCCTACTCCCCTGTGCTGGTGAGAAGCAGGTCTGACAAAGGAGGAGTAGACTAGGAAAGCAGTATTCAGAGGTGCACCAGGACTGAGGTGGCCCTGGACCTCACAAGCACACTGGATTGAAGAGTCCCACTAAAAAAAAGGCACAGGACTGCACACTGAACATCTAGTACTGAAGATCAGCTCTGCCTATGCCTCCAAGCAAAACACTTCACTCTGCTGGTCTTACTCTCTCTATTTCACATGTAAAAATTACAGAACATACACAACTTCTCTCTAAATTTAAATTTAATTTGTTGCTGACAGTGGAGATTCAGAGCCTAGATTTCAGTTAGGGTCTTAAGGCACTCAAGTAACAACAGCATGGTGTTTAGAAATCATCCTTTAAGCACAGTAGTAATAGTTTCTACCCCAGTGAGCCCTTCACAAGGCTTCCATATGCTCAATAAGTTTACCTGTCCAAAGTTGTTATCATCCCTGAGTAATTTTAGATTCACAGACTGTCTACGAAGCTTTGCTATCTTGACCAGCTGAAAGGCTTGAAATTAATGAGGTTGGTATTAATGGTTTCATTTGGATTAGAAATCAATCTCAGAGTCTACTTCAAATACTGTTGCATCTTTTCTAAATGCAATAAATTATTTTTAACTTTAACTTTTTCTTATCTAGTCAAATATTCATTTATTAAAACTTCAAATACACGTTTTCCCTGACTATCAAACAATTTCAATTCTGTTGTTAAAAGGATAAATACACGCAATATATAATCACTGCTTTTTGCTCACTCTGGCATAGATGTAGCTAATTAGATTACTAGAGCAGCAACTTGTTCAAAGTCAAACGAATTTCTCCAAGATATCAAACAACATTTTCTAAACAATATGAAGACCACAGCTTTCATCTCCAAAAATTATAAACACCACTGGAGAGAGCAACTGACATTTACAAGCAAGATAATGGGGTTTGTTAAGGGTTCAAAAACTGATTGATGAACTCTGACCTTAGCAGTGTGGATCAATCAAAAAATGATAGCATCTTGAAGGATCCTTTTAAAAAGACAGACCCATGAGAAACCATAACAAGTTTCAGCTGTGGGACTTTTCCAAGGTGGTTAGGTTTGCATGCTCATTCAAAGTGACAAGCAGCTACAAGATTCCTAATATCTGAATACATTAAGCCAACCTACTCCAAGATATATAAAACTGACCAAGGTGCAAAAGGAGTGAGGCTACAATAAATTTTTCTGAAAAACATTTATTTTTCAGAATTTTTAGAACTTGTGACTTACAGGTTGTTTTTGGTGTCTAAAAAAATTCACTCCCAAAAGAACTACTTACAGTGTTCTCCCTATCTAAATAATGCAACTCCATACAGCAAGCAATGCATACTGAAAATATATTTATTCTGCTAGAGGACTTACTCAGATAGTTTAAATGTTCCAGCCAACTCTGTAGGCCACCAAAATAGGATTTGTTTGGTTTCTGCAGAGGTAAAAAATTGCTTCAAGATATTAGAGATCAAACTGAAGATTAATCTGTGTTGAAATATGTGGCAGGTTTTCTGAAGATCTGAGAACTCTGGACTGTTTATTTTCATGCAGTGTGTATCTTTCAGTAAAATGGGAACTGCAGTGTTAAATTCCTTCTTGCTGGTTTGACGTTTTAAAGGAGATACGTCAATTATAGTTTTATTTACCTAAGAAATACTTCTTTGAATGAACCCAAAAAGGAGCTTAAAAAGCACTACTCTGTTTTATGAATTTGAATAAAGAACATCATGTTACAAGATTTATGCTACTTATAGTAGTAGTAAGATCCTTTTCTTTACATGGTGCTCAGATTACTCTCTCCCCTCCTCTTCGTTTTTCCTAGTTTCCCCATTTCTCTGCACTAAGTTTAGTTCCCGTCTTTGAAGATCCCTTTTCAGGAAGATCCCTTTCCCCGTAGCCTTTTCTTTTTATTTTTTTCACCTCCCTGTGCCAGCAGTAGCAGTGCCTAAGATCTTCCCATGGCTTGAGAAGCACAGCTGACTGAAAAGCTGCTAAAAACCCAGAACCTCACCAAAGCTGAAAACCACAATATCAGTACATTTCTACACAGATGACGTTTTGGACAGTGGGTAATGCAAAATTGTGGGAGTGGATTCTAATCCATTATCTTTTCCTTGGAAAGGATGGAATAATAATGATGGAACTTGAATCCATCATTAACCTTTGACCTCCACTTTAATACTTTTAAAAATCACAAACACCACAGTTACCACTGAGCATTGCTTTTAACTGTGGCTATGAACAGGGCTGTTTTAAGCTTGTATCATTCTTTGAGGCAAACCACTCTACTCTGGGCTCCTTAAGTTTGACAAAGTTAATTTTTCCTAAGCATTTTCTGGAACTCATCACTGAGTAAAAATAGTAAAGAGTTAGCCTGAGGAGCATTTTTTTCCTGCCTCTTAATGTATTTCCTGCTAGCTCTGTCTTGTGAAGTTAAACATGTCTCAGAAAGGAGTCTCTGCTAAAGAACCTTCTAAAAGCAGACATAGGATTCATTTTTTCTGACAAAGTGTCGTCTCTGCCTTGAGCAGTCCAGCAGCTTCTTTATCACATGGTCTATGAAACATCTGTACAGCAAGGCCAGGCTGCTCCTGCTGGGTTCATTATTTTGGTAGCTTACCAGGCAAAATTAACTGCTTTGTCACCATGTTCACTTTGACTGCCCCACAGATTAAAACCAGCAGTAATCACTCCCCATCCCTCCAGCGCTTTCCATGGCAGTGGACTGTATGTTCCCACACTTTATCTCCATGAGTTGTTGTTATGTCACTGCTGATGCAAACAGCTGGTCAGTTTTAAGACGGGTGTATTATCAACTGCTGTTACTGCGCAATCTGTAATCCACTTGATTGCCTTCCCTCCTGCCGTCAGCAGAGATCTACCCATCCCACAGCCTACGCAAACTTCTGATTAGAGACATTTCTGCAAAAATTAGATGATAAAGCATCATGACATAAGATAGAATAAGTGAGTAAGAGACAGGTCTTATAATATGCAAGATCATATCTGAATAATAAATTTAGCCAGATGTTATATGGCCTCATTTTCAGGGATCCTTAATACCACCCACAAGTGAAATGTGAATCAGTGTTTTGCAGAGAAGCCATTAGCCAGGTCAGGATCTTGCTGTACGCTGCAGGATTATAAAATAACAACAGTGTCTAACTGAAGTTATAGTTTAATATCTTTGGCTACATGACTAACAGAAGAGACGTAAGTGGGCAACAGGGATCAAAGTATCGCCAGGATGCTTCAGTTTAGCACAAGCTAAAGCTTACTGAATTGATTTTTATTTCAAATGACTACATTATTTGAAGACTCAACTGGCAAAGTGCAGAGAGCTCACTCACCTTGGATGCTGGTCCTGGGACCTGGGTTTGTTTCCCCCACCCTGCAGCCACCATCCCATATCATCCTAACACTGTACAGTAATTAAGTTACAGGGAAGTGTTTGCCACGTACAGGATATTAAAGGCAAAGGAACGTGGGGAAACAAGGGATGAATTCCGCAGATACCAGCCTTGCTATGTGGTGCACAGCTCATCAGGCCAGCCTAAAAGCTCAAAGTCAAGCCTACCTAACTAGCTGGGTACCTTTTGTGTCAGGCAAGATTTGAACCAGCACTTCTGAGTCTACCCCGGGGCCTTCCATGATCTTAACACTGGGTGACCAGTCCATATGATAGTGGCTGAGTCAAGGAGGTGAGGACACGTATACCATATAACCCTGTTTTATGGATCAATATCTCATTCAAGTAGTGGATGAAATAGCACAGCAGGACACTGGCTGACAGCCCCAGTGCAGGCCACAGCAAAGGATGCTTTTAGCACAGATTAATGAAAAACAAAAAGGAGGAGTTTGGCTGAACTCCACAAACATGAGCAGAGCTCTATTAAATGAGAATCTGTTTGAATATAGCAAACAGTTATTCACAGCGCACACTTGCAGACTAACAACCCAGAAAGCTACAGAAGCTCCAATAATTCCAGTTTTTAACTTTTTTCACCAGTGTTTCCAATCTAGAAGTTTCACAGGCAGAAGTCATTAACAAAACTTTTTTAAAAGTAGCAAACATCTTTTGCATTTTGATATTTCCATGGAAACCTTTAATACCTTGTGCAGCACAATATGTTCTTTAAACACACTAAGCTCATGAGAGACTGCACTTTGTCAAGAGTAATGGATAAAGCTTGTATTACTGCTGGCAACACACTGAAAATAAACAATGTCCTGCACTTTCCTTCAAGTGTGTTTATCCTGTATTTTCCTCTAAAAGAAAATGATCCCACAACATTGAAAAAGGATATCAAATCCCAGCAAGTGGTTTAGGACTGCCTCACATAGCAGAATTGTCCAGTGCAACTCCTCTGAGCAGAGGGCTGCAGTACGGCTCTGACAGCTGATCTCTGATATCCGTCTGGTGGCATAGTTCTCCCTGGCAGTTTGTCCATAAAAATAACTGACATTCTTAATAGCATGGCTGGCCAGGACCTGAGTGGGTGTGGAAACCAAAGCTGCAGGGCTTGCTATTCCAGGTCGAGGTGGGCACATGTGGTGTCACAAATACCTGGAGAGGGACGTCCTTGCTTCTGCCTGTGCTGCTCATGCTGCTTAAATAGAGTTAAACTTCACTTGCCAGAGGGGTCGGTCCAATGCAAGTCAAAACCACTAAGAAGTCATCATTATAACAAATTATAACCACAGCTGCCAACTGGAAAAGGTTTTGCATAGGTGTAACTGATAATTGTGCAATGCTGTCAAAACTCTATCAGAAACTAGATTATCACACACACCCCAAAAAAGTATCCTGTTCCACCTCATTTTTGTCTTAAGTGGTGTGAAGAAATTGCAGTTTCCAAAGAAACACATACTTTTTCCTGTTCATCTCTGCTATGTTTAAACACACACACACACACAAAACCATGAATACCAAGGATTCTGTTTGCTCTCATACCATACCCACCAGACACAAGGCACATACTGCTACATATTGGACTTGTACTTCCACCTGCTGTAAATAAGATAATAAGTTTGCAACAAAAGATCAATAAAGGTTATAACTAGATTTTGCAACTAACTGAATACATTTTTTGCCAGTGGTAGAAAAACATTTAAAAGTGACAGGAGAGTTGGCTTTTACAGAAGTCGCATTCTTAATGCAAGTACTATTTGGAGAGGGGTGTATTTGGCATTACTTCTTTAAAACCACATTTTTTGTAACCTAGTGAATATTTCTCTGAGTTCTAGTTAGATGGGTGGGGTAGAAACAGAGACAAATTCAGGAGCGATAAATAGGATGCCATCATATCAGCAGATCACCGCAAAGCTGTCTTCCAGGCACAAGGTGAACCATCAGGACTCTCTATCTGGCAAAAAGGTGACATTTTAAAATTCAGTTCCCTTGAGCTCAGTTCCTACCTAGGTAAAGGCAAAGCTCCCATTGACTTCCAGTGAGAGCAGAACATGGTCAAAAATGAGTGTTTCTGAAAAACTTTTCCACAAACACAACATCAGACACTTTTCCTTTCTAATATATCATTACAATGATATATTAATGGCCTAGGGAATTCACTATCTAAATAAGCAGACAAAGTAAAGATTTTCATGCCAATTGTCCAAAACGACAGAAGGAGTTTGTGGAAAAAACACCACTACAGATTTCTCCAGTGCTGTAGAACCATATTCAGTCCTGCTGTGTTCCACTTTCATCAGAATCTTTTTGCTCTCTTCATTGATAAAAATATTAGTAACAACTTCACACTTTTTCCTGGTGAAAAAACAGGAAAGGTCCTTTCGGAAAGGAGTTCTGGCACCAAGGCAGAAAAGCGATCTGAAAAAGCTCCAGGAACCCGCTCTTCTCTACACAGACACACCCCATAAGCTAAAAAGCCTTCAAGCTTGGGTAGTTGGGACTGTTTTATATGAATGACAGCTCTGTACTGGATTCTTCAATGCTCTGTCTCACCCACACTGGCTTGGTTAGCTCAGCTGTGCTCCCAAAACTACAGCCATAGGTAACACCACACAAGGAAATAAACACAAAAAAACCCTCACTTAGCTTCTTTGGTGGTAAAAACAAGAGAGGTTCCTCATGAAAAAAAATGGCAGCAAGAAAGGAAGTTCATAGGGACACAGTTTTGTTCCATCCAAAATCTTCAAAGAATAGCTTTGCAAAAGAGGACAGAGTTTAACCACCGAGGCCAGTACCACAGATAAGAACACAAATCTACTGAGTATACACCCAAGAGACTTCGTGCCTTCCCTTGCAACAATGTGCCAGTCCATTCCTTAGATGTTTGTTCCTGTTCAAGATTCTCCTTTCTTAAGCAATAAATCCAGTGTGCTTGTGTGCTGGCAGACTCTCAGGTTTAGCATGTTTCCAGATACAGCCCTGTTTCTGGCTTGTTTTCCTGCTGCCAACATTCTTGTGCCTCCAAGGGAGCCTTTGTAAACATGATGTTAGAAATGGCTTTTGAGACAATTTCTCCAGGTAGAAAATGACAGATATAAACCCAGTGAAACACTAGCAAAAAAAAAAAAAAAAAAGGAAAAACCCTAAGAAAAAAATAAGGACTAAAAAAATCTTGCTGCACTGATTAAACTGTCAAGAGAGACAGAGGAGTCCATAAGACTTTCTCTGTTTTAGTACCTTAGATTTCTCTAGATGAGGCAAATTTTACATTGAAAGAAATACCAGCAGAGAAAGCTGAACACTTATTCTTGATCTTCTGAATCTTACATTTATTTAAATTGAACAAGAAATATATATCTATTTCTATCTGTTATCAGATACAAGACATATATCTCTATCATAGCAATATAAAGCCTAAGTACAGTCTTGTGGAATAGTATATTCCTTTGCATTTTCACCTACCAAAGTTTAATCATTGAATGTTCTGGTCTCTCTAACAACAAGTTCCCTGACTCATTTTGATAAAAATAGCCCAATACAGCTTTACACACTGGCATGTGTTTACACACAGCGACTAACTGGTCCAAGGAGGCTCCCAGGACTTAGTCCTTTCAGATTCATCAGCATGTTCAGCTTACAGATAAACATACTAGAGATCAATAGGAAACCCAATGCCTCAAGCTTCACTGAAGTAGTCAAAGGATTTAGGTCTCTGCTTCTCCAGGTAAAAGAACATCTTAAAAAAATATTACTCCCTTCTACTGTTCTTCAGTACCTTCCATCCTACCAGCTGATTTGGTTCCTAAATGAAGTTAACAGCTACGACTTACCATGCATTGAAGACAGTACATTTAGCAAAAGAAAGATGACAAAGACTGCATTTTGCCTTGCCTCTCTAGAAAAACGTTCATCAACACTAAGCCTGATGGGAGACAGGAAAACCAATGGTAGAATAACATACAAAACATGCAGAGATCATTGCAGATTGCATTTGACAGGTTTCTGCATCATGTATTTTAACTGTATCCCTGTATTGCCGCAGGCACACTCCCAATGGCTCACAACTAGAATTTACTAACCTCAAAAATGGATACATTACCCTCAATATTATCTCAGTGACCAGAATTGTTGGCATTTTGACATTGTTCATGGTCTATATGATAGTAACTAAATCTTATGGCACTTTCAAGCAACTACTCGACTTCCTTCCTGAGAAGTAAAATTCCAGCAGAATTTGCTGCTTATCATCATAGGGAAGTCTGCAGTACTTCTCCACTCAGCTGAGACTCTCCTGTGGAAATAACTCCTCCACTGTTCTCCAAAAATTCCATTTCACAGCCTTCGATCACAACCAACGCAGTACCATCCAGGCATTCTTGCAAGAACAGTATTCCTAAGCTTTTGAAGAGAAACAATAGAAGATAACTGCACCTTAGAAGATTCTTTCTTTTCAAGCTACTCCTTTTAAGGTCATGCTGCAGAAAATTTACAGAAGATCTTAACCAACCTATACATGTTATGGCAACACATATAGAAACGGAGACATAATTCCATATTCTTTGACAACAGAGGGTGTTTTTCTTCCTACCCATCATTCTCCCTTCTCTATATTCAGAATTACAGTGAAACATATGTTCCCAGTACCATAGCCACCACTGGATATCTTTAAAGCTTTAACATATGAGAAGCCTGAGATATACCAGCTACTCTCAAAATGGCTACAGTGAATTACTCCCCAAACAGAACCACTCCTGTTTTATGGCTTATAAGCAAATATCAAGGATGACCTGTTCACCAAAGCACACAAAACTGATAAAAAAAATCATCTGTGGTTTTTCATACCATGATTTTGACCTTTTAATTTTCCAATTATTTCTCTCAGTAACTGAAAAGATTTGGCTTATGATAGTCATCATTTAGGGGACCTTGGCAAGCGTGTTCAGTACCTTTCAGCATTGCTTTAATTTGAGTTAAAGTAATAAATCAAATCATAACTGTCCTTTGCTGATAAGCAGAATTACCAGCAACACATGTTTTATAGCTTAAGGATACCAGTTATTTATATAATTGAAGTCCTACCATCACCTGAGAGAAATGTACACAAAATATAATCACGAAGCAGCAATGACACGTTGCACAAACATGGCAAATAATTTTAACTTTATTGCTGTCCTTCCCATTGTGAGCATTGGAAGAACATTGCTGGTTAGCAATTGCAAACAATGGTATACTTCATTCAAAGAAAACTGAGGTAGAAGAGAAGTTTTATTCTTCATCAGGACACAGCCTACTCCTTTCATACAATCTGTTTTCATTTCAGCTGCCTGAACTTTGGAAAGCAAATACTTTAATAAATTGACACAAGAGCATTGTAGTGTTCTTGACACATCTGTAAGCTCATGTTAGGATCCAATCCTGCACCTGCTTTCTCCCACACAGCTTTATGTACTTTGGGTCATTGGTCCCTTTTTCAGTGTCACATTTTTGTCTGAGGAAACAGCATAATGGATAGGGGACAAATGCATCAGGAACTAACTGTGTACTACCATGACTGGTTTTATTCTGTATGCAGTCAGGATGCAAGGACTGGCACTGACTTGTACAATATCATAAAACACTAAGGCATGAAACAATATGCAGTATTGTGCATATCCTTTGCCCTGCTCTGAGGCGGACACAGTCAGCCTGGAAGAAACTGTTTTAGTAAAGCTTTAGAAAAAGAAAGGTATTACTTGTTTTCAATGCCTCACAAGCCTGACTGGCTGCTTTCTTTTGGCTATCCTGTCTCTGCCTTGCCAGTTGTCCCTCGTCAAGAAAGACTACTTGACCCAACTGGGGCTGGCTCCCGTCATTACCAAGTGCAGTAATTCCTCATCAGCTTTAACCTTGGGGATTTTGTGCCTTCTCATGCCAGCAAGAAGACCCAAGTAGTGCAAAAGAAAACAAAGAAGTGCCAGACTGTATCTGCCCTGGAAGAGGTGAACTCATGGGCCAGCATCAGCCTGTCCATCATCACATTGCCTATCTCCATCTCCCAAGGTGCAGGCTAAAGGTAGGGAATGGCATGCTGGGGTCTCAGAAGAATCTGAGGGAGCAGATGACAGCAGAGCTGTAGCTACTTTCCCTTTCCCTGTCTGCCAGTCCCTAGAGCTGTAAGTAGGCACACTGTAGCACAAGGACAGTGCAGTGACCAACATCTTTTTCACTGTGGCATTCTGAATACAGAAAGGTGAAATAGAGAAAGCTTGGAGATCTAGTGAAATTCCATAGGACTTAAAGAGTTTCAACCTCTCCCTGCTGTGTGGCTCCCCATGAACTGGGGTACACTTATCTCCGACTGCCAGGAGCTTTACCCAGTATTTTGCCACCACAGAAAACTATTCATTTTAATTAATTTATTTCTGAGCAACTCTTTTAACTGGAGAGAGTAAAACTGCTACGGACAAAAGGGAAAGGATTAACCTATTCATAGACATTTTTTGGTGAAAAAATAATGTTGAAACATACAGTCAGCCATACAGTCAAACTGCACAGGACAGATCTGGAATATCAAACATAACCTTGATTTCCTGCAAGGCTTCATTTGTCCATGTCTCTGTCTCCCCTCACCCATAAAAACAGTATTAAATCTTCATTAGCAGAACTGTTAGAAATGCATTGCCATTTACCATCTGTTCAACATTCTACTAACCCAGGCTTGACACAAAATACCTTTCTCCTAGTTGTCAAAATAAGAAGCAGAGTTGCAAGAGTTGCCAAAGATTCTGCCTCTCTCTGAACATTACCGTCTTTAAAAATTGTATGAGCAATTTAGGAAACTAATTCCAATGAGCAGGTGTGGCAGGTCACTTGGAAGTCACTGAAGGCAGCAGGGAGGAAGGTGATATTTTGATTTTAAAAATGCATCTCCAATGAAATCAGGGCAAAAATACAGTAAAACTGCACATTTGTCTGGCACTTTTTTTTGACTCAATGACAATTTAGTTGACTCAGAATTCTGAAATCTGACATCACCTTGTTACAAAAGAAGCATTTTCAGCCACATGTTATTTTTCTACAGGGATTTGACTCATTCTTCCAAACTTTAATTTAGAATCAATTGTTAGCTGTGTTATTTTCACACATAAAAGGCAGCACTGGCTCTTATTACCCCACAGAGATTTTTTAAAAGCCTAGAATATAGTTGTGGAATAAGTTGCTCCTTTATTTAGAGAGAGGACACAGAGGGGGAGGAGAAACACAAAAACACCTTCAATTGCTGGAATCACTTAGTTAGCCAAACATCCTAATGCCTTTCTTCTTCTTTCAAAGAGCAATTCTCTAAGTCACTAGGAGCTGCAAGTTTGTGCAACTCAAAGGCTAATAAAACCATTTGACTGTCATTTCTGAGTGGGTGGAAACTCTCTTCTGAATCCATTTGGAAATGAAATCACCCACACATTTCCATACTTGATAAAGACCATAGGGCAAATGACCACCTGCCATCAGTGAGCGGGGAAAGGAGGAGGGGAATAATAGAAAAAAAAAAAAATCTAACACAAGGTTCTTCAAGCTGTATATTTGTGACACTATGCTAGAAACCAACATTAAACGGGTTTTTATTCCTCAATAAACCTACTGAGCTATGAACAAGTAGTTTTTCATAAGGATTTTTTTCTGTCTCTAAAACAGGGCTCACAACTACACACAGACTTAATATAGAACAGCTTCACAAATTCATTAAGATCAGTATAGTGGCTTTTAAGAGCTGTCCCAAGCAAGGTTTTGATCTGTTAATCAGAACCTTGCATGGAAAGGGTGTGGAGATAATGCTGCTTAGCAAATCAAGCATCTTCTCCAAGCTGCAATGTTCAATTGATCAACTTGTTATCGTTATGAGAAACATGTATTGTCTGGAAACCTACAGTCAGCTGAAGCAACAACATTACACCCATTTGTATGCTGAACTGATAAGGCATATTGCACAAGTGGGATGCAGAAGATACAATGAAACTTATTTAAAACCAAAACCAACACAAAAATGCATATGAACTTTCATGAAAATTTAGTACTTCCCTCTCTGTGCTGAGGGAAGCACATGGGAACCTCAACCCTGACAAGAGTCTTGTGTGCACCAATGCAGTGAACTACAAATTTGGGTTTAATCTAGGTCCTGTCTCTGTCCCAGTGGCCCCTGGCTGCCATAGCATCCTGGAAGGACTGTCCTGGCATGTCTTTTAGTAGAAGCCCCCAAACTCTAAAGCCTAGGCTGCATAAAAAAGAAGCTGAAAATCTGAAATGGTTTTAAGGAAAAATTACTAGAATGATCTGATCTTGAGAACAGATCATAAGGAGCTCATTTACGCAGCTCAACAAAAGCAAGATGGGGAGGCAATTATTCATATGCAGAAAAGAGCACTGATGCCACAGAGCTTTTAGTCATGCAGATAAAGACAGAACATGATCAGAATGTTTTCTATTGAAGCATCCCAATGATTGGAATTTTAGAAACAAGATATTCAGGCTGGAAACAAAAGGTACATTTTTACCACACAGGTAGTTCCTTATTGTGATGGTTTAGAGAGGACAACAGTAATTAACTATCACTTAGGACCCAAATTAATCTAAACTGAATATTTTTCATGAAGATTCCCTAATTCATCAGAACACATCCCAGCCTAAAGCAAGAATTAGTTGGTGGAGTCACATACCGTGTCATTTAGGAATTAAAACTGTAAGTCTGAACATAACCATGAAAAATGATGAATTACCTTTTGCAGGGCTTTTCCAACTGGGAGTTTGCAGCAAATCAATATATGTTATTTTGCATAGATATGCAAACAAACTGTTATAAACCTCAGGCACATTCCCTTCATTGTGGAAGAGATGGCTCCTAAGCAAGGCTGGATGCTGGTACACGCAGGGAAACATGCCCATACCGCCGTGAGGTGAGGAGAGGTGGTGGAACTGAACACGGAGCTCTCACATGGAGCTCCTATTGCTCCCCCACTGCCATTCCTAGAGCAACAAAGGGTTCTCTTTCCCTTCAGTGATACCCAAAAACAAACCCTCACTTTGATTTTATCAGCACAAAGGGATACAAGTTTCCAGACATTCCCCATTTTACAGACTAAAAAACTTTTTTTCTCCATTTTCTACAGTAACTCATCGAGCATGGCCACAGCACTGGTAGAAGGCCAAATGGACAGCTCTCATGTTTCTGAAAGTGAAGACCACAATCTCTATACTATCAACATCCTGTGGTCAGAACAATATCTAAAATTTACACCAGCATGCAAAATGGCAAATGCCAATTTTACATGAACAAAAAGCCCATATTTGAAGACTTTGGGCTTTAGAACAAGGTTGGACTTTTACTTATGTTGTACAGCTGATTTCTTACAGTAACAGGATACAACAGAACTAGGGCAACACAGCTTGCTCAAGAAGTAATGAAAAAAATGTAGCAGCACTAAAAGATGCTAATTTCTAAATACTGGATAAACTGTACATATGTAGGCTATAACCTAAACATGCTGTAGTAGGGTGCAGATTCCTTTTATTAGCAGTTATTCGGAATATGCTACACTGAAGTGACTTTGCTGCTAGCAAATAATGCACTACTCTTAAACTTTCTGTAATAAAAGCTTTATATCACATTGTTATTAATTTATCTCATATATGTTATTATCCTCAGGATGTTCTTCTTAATAATTCCTTTGAAACTGTGAAAGCTGGCTGAGAGCCAGCCACAGTGACACTGAAATGAAAATAAAAGATCCCTGAAAGCTGCAACACAGAGCGATAGTCATCAAAAACTAAAGCAGAATGTCAGTGTATTTTAGACATTGACATTTTAAGTAAACCATGACCTTATCCCTCTGAAAACTTCAATGTAATTGTTATACAGAACAAGTTCTCCATTAAAACTCCAAGAGGCATAGTCATTAAAAAAAGTAGAGAAAAAACATACAGCTCACTCAGCCGAAGAATGTTGCATTTGACAATTTCTCATGCTTAAATACACTACACAACACTAGACTATGCACTGTGATCTGAGGCTTATGCTCAGAACAGCTGAAGAATGATCCATAGAGAAATAAATACCTTCATGTGAACTAGTCATGGACAGTAGCTACGAAGAAGGGGATAGGCAGTCAACAAGGTGCAACCCAACATGCATTGCATGTGGGTCCTTATGTAAGGCTGTTCTCCATGCCCCACCAAGAAGAAACTTTAAGAGAGGGCATGCAGTATGACAATGTAGAGCAATGCTCAACACTAAACAAACAAGTGGAGAGAAACTGCGAGTCAGAAGACAGCTTTTCTTTCTCCTGCTGCTGTTCTGTCACAAAACCAACACAGGAGTCAAAGAATCTCTCCAAGTCACAACTTCTTGCCAATGGAAGATAGAAAAAAAAAAGTCTCAAGAATTTTTTTTCTTTTGTGGGATAGAAATGGCTTATGTTTGTACCAGTGATACAAGGCCAAGCAACTTACACATCTTGTTGAACACATGCAAGCACAGTTATGTATGCCTGGGCAGAAACATTATTTCTTTCACTCATTTCATGTCATCTCTGCTGAGTTATGGTGAGGCACAGAATAATATAACTGGGGGACAGAGAAAAAGTGAGTCTGAGTTTTGCTAGGGAGATCGCCAGGGAGGTCACAGGAAAAAACCCATCTGTTTTCTTACGGCTAAGAGAAGAACATCACCACATGACTCATCCAAAACACTGATCCTCCATCAGCAGGGATCAGCACAGTCTTACAAAACAGGGGAAGCAGTGGATATGGCTGTGCAAGGCTGGTGGTGTCCAAGCAGACAGACAAGGAAAGGTTGTTTAGGTTTTGCAAAATCTGGTCTCCCGTTCACCGCTATGTGGGGATAATTTTTTAAAATGTGAGGCTCAGGGAATTTAATTTATCTTGAGCCCACTAACAGAATGATGCCTCACCTCAATTAAAGTAATGCAAGATTGTATTGAAGACAGGTAAACCTTCTCAATTATCAACCAGGTGTGTAGGGGGAAAGGAAAATCAGCAGAAACAAAGCACTTAACCAATTGTCATTGATATTCTGAGTGCTTTCCTTCAACTTCCTTCTCTTGATGGGAAAGGTAAAAATTAAGGATGTGTTGTAGCAACAGTGTAACAGGCTATGAAGAATCCCTGCTGAGCAATCCCATACAGATGAGACTTTTGCTAGACTCAAATTTGAGACAATCCTGATATCTCAATTTCATCTTTCACAATTCAAGTGCCTGTTACTGAGGCTTTTGTTCTTACAGAGACTGTTTAATTCTGTCACAGCTGGGGCATCCTGAGGCAGCTCACATGACTAGTACATAAGGAAACTGGGGCCAGGATAGAAAAAACAGCTGAAAATGGATCTGATCAAGGTGGACTGTGAGTGAAGACAAAGTAGAGATCCAAAAAAAGCTAAGTGGGTAACTAGGAGTTCATGAACTGAAAGAATATGCTGCTTTCTCCTTACCAGTCCAGAAGGGAAGACTCTTTCAGGCTGTCTGTGATCCACTAGGACAGGCTTAGTTCTGTATGATTTTCAGGTGTCACAGTGATGGCAGTGAAACAAACACAAGGAAGGAAGGCTAAAGAAATACAGTTGGGTCATAGTACATATAAACAGCATCTTTAGTTAAAGTCCCAACTATACTGTATTTGGTAGACACTAAACGCTTACTGATCCGCTCACACTGGCATCCCAGGGCATATTTAACACTGTTAAAATGGAAATCCCGCCAGACACTGCAACTGAAACCAGCTTTTTCATCACAAAGTCTTAGTTTTACATAGAATTTTATGCCTGAAGCAGAGTACAGTGAAAACATCTCTCCAAGTACTCATAAGTACTTATAATTCAGGAGAGAATAGAGGAAAAAAAAAGTCTGGCTGAAAAGCTCAGGATCACACGAATTATTTAAAATACCAAAAGAGGGGAAGAAGAGAAATGGGACAAGGAAAAAAAAAAAATCACTTGAAGGCTATTCATCATGGAGATGAGACTGTAAAGCCCAGGAGTATAACTAAGATTGCTTCTGCTTTGAAAAACTGTTCAGCTATATTTCTAGTTTCCAAAGAATAAAGATATCATAACAACAATTAGAGATTGTCAACAGTAAGAACAACTCAAGGAGGATTTATTTATTTGTTTGTTTGAGAGACAGCACACAGAGATCCAGGAGGCCACAGCCTTGGGGGTAACTGGCTTCCAGACTAGTCTCCAACAGGAGATCCTCACCCTATAGAGTATTGCATATAAATGCAATCCTAACATGAGTCACAGCTGCAAAGAAAGATATTCCTGCCAATTGATATAAAACATGTAATTACTTGAGTCCTGGAATCAAGGAGGTGGTTTCCTGAGAATCTGCAGCCCAGGCTCAGCGATGTCCCACTGCACAAGCTTCGAGCAAAGCTCTTCCCACAGATGGGACCGTATTGCAGGACTTTGCCTTGGGCAGATTTTCCAGTGATCATAGGAAAAAGCTCATCTGTAGTAACTCAGTTACTCTTGAGACTTCTACCAGCCTGTAAAATTTGGATGCAACTGGCCAATGGGTTAAAAAAGGGAGGAGAAAAGAACGAAGGAAAATATATGCAGAAACAGCTTCATCTTGTATGCTTGTTTCCTATGGAAACAAGGCTAAACCCAACACATTACAAAATGAACACTCAGTTTAGTGTTCTGTTTCAGAGCATAAGAAGACAGAGAAACCTCAGGCAGCAGGAAGTATTTGCCCTTCACTGTCTCAAGCAAGAATGCCAGCAGTAATTGCCCTGATCCATTTTTTATGTTGTATTGCATTATGACAGTGCAATGGGGAAGGAAGAAAATAAAGAGAGCAGATATCACACCGTTAGCACACCCCACCACTGAAGCACTGCTAACGAGCCAGAAAAATTAATGATGTCTAACTGGATGGTCTGGATTCTTTTTATTATCACATCTCCTGTGCAGAACTCATACAAGCTTGCTCCTCACTCATGTGGTTGCCATATACAAACAATGCATAGTACACATAAGGGGAGGGCAAAAAGAAAACGTAGAGAGATCTGTATATTTAAGCGTGCCAAGTGTTGCCATTTGCCTATATATACAGTTCTCAGAGCTACTGAAGAACAGAAAAAGCTCAAAACGCCTTTGCATTTTCAAGCATCCGTTCTCTGTAGAGTGACTCCTCTTTTAATGTCAAGACGAACCAGCATCATTGTAAGTCAGTCAGACACATTCTAATCCAGAAGAAAAGAATTACTTTCCAAGCCCATCCTAAGGCACTTCTCAGTGCCATGTAAAGCTCTGAATCATCCCAGTACCTTCAACTTACTTTTAGGGAGGCAGCTTTCCAGAATAACTTAATTTCTGTTCTTCAGCACCCACAAGAAGCCATCTAAATTACCCACATGCAGAAAGACAGTAACTTCACCAGGCAGATAACTAAGCTAAACACCAAAGGCTCAAGCACCTTGTACATGAGCTAAAAGAAAAATCTTCTAGTTGACTCAATAGCAGAAGACACAAGATATTTAAAAGACTCTCAGTCTGCTTCTAGTCAAGTCACTTACTAGCTTAGCAACTGCAGATCTACCACTTACCTGCTCATCTGCTGAGGAGAGACACCACTGTCTACTGCTTATTTCCCTGGGGCCCAAGCCAAGGCAGCTTTGCTTGTGGCTTCTTTACACTACCAGAGAGCAGACTCTGGGATCTGCCACTAGGCAGCTAAAACCACCTTCGGCTTGCGTGGAATTGCTTTGTCACAAAGGAAATCTTGTCCAAGAACAACAGCCTTTCAGTTCTCTAACAGGGTTGCAAAATCCTCTGAAAGAGGAACTTGCAGTATTGGCCCTTCACACATACCTCCCAGCACACAAAAAGAAGGGCTGCTCTTTGGCACTGCCAGGAGGGAAATCATGACCTTCACTCAGCCAGCTACTAGGCAATTCCACATCATCCTTCTATCTTCCAAGCTTCACCAAGCTCCAGAGTTACAAGCACAACATTTTCCACTGCAAAACACTGATGCCACCCTACAGACAAGTTTCCAGGAATACTCCTACCACTTCATTAAATACTTCATAGGCAGGAGACAACCAATCTTCCAACTGTTGGTCAAAACAAGTGCTTCTTGTTGTTTCTTTTTTGTAATTTCAGATTCGTTCTCATTAGAGGTTATGCTGTACTTCAGTGAGAGATGTATTCTATCTACCCACCAATAGTTATCCAAGATCTCGTCTCAATATCCCCCTTGGAAAGTTAAAGGACACCATTCTGACACATAAACACTGCCAATTAACTACACAGAACCTTATTTTCCAATAGAAATAGCAATTCACATACTCACCCAGCTCTCCCTGAAGATTAAGCCTTTTCTCAGACAGCCGTGTTGTCAAAATGCTCAGACATTTGGCTCGTCCTAATTTATTCTACCATTTTACCAAGTAACCATGTAGCTTTTTTGGTCAGTAAGTTTTCACCTAGTCAGACAAAACAAAGACCTGCGCAAACCTCATTTCTTTGCCCAGCAAAACACAATTTTTAAGAGCAATCTACCAACTCATCGGATGACAGAGATCAGCTGTAAACCAAGGCCAATGTCTTCATTGCAGCCACTGTAGAATTGATAACTCAGAGTAAGGATAGTCTAGGATGGGAGTAGGACAGTTGTCCACTTCAAATGTAGAAGACAGTGAAATGCTGATTCTAAAGTGCACTTATTATAACAAAAGTAACTTCCTTTTCCTCATGTGATTTTGAGACAAACAACGGGTCCCTCACTGCAGCCCGTGCTGAAACATGAAGCCAGAGCTTCCATGTCATCTAACAGGAAGGTTCATCTTTCTCTGGTGTCACTTACTCACTAGCTCGCACCACCCACACCACTGCTAGAGAGGACTCTCAGCTCTGCAGTGGAGCAGGTTTTCCCCCAGGCATGGATGCAAACAAGCCAAGGAGCTAAAACACTCAGAGAGAGAGAACTGACATTCAGGCTACATACTGCCAGTCTGCTGTGGAGTGCTCAGAGTCACCTGGAAGCCCAAACTTCCCAAAATACCATGTCAGCCTCTCCGCCTTCCGATCACCCCCATCTAATGTTGAGCATTAGGTTATTTCAGATCATCTCCAGTTTCCTCAGGATTGTGACATCATAAAGCAGTAAAGTCAAGTCAGTAATCACTACCAGGGATTTCCTTTATCTGTTCTCTTTGACATTAAAGGAGATTGGCACATTTGATAAGCCCCTAGCCCCAGCTCAGACAACTCAAAGAACAGAACCAGATTTTGGGGCTGCTGATACAGTCACTTAGGGGAATTGGATCTCTCAGAAATGTGGTGCTTCAGACTCACATGCTGTAACAGGCATTCACCTACATCCCACTGTTAGTTTTGTACATGAACATCTCTAAGTCACCGTTTCTCCCTCGCACGCCTATTGGAGTGAGGGTTGAGCACTGAATGTCTTCATGTAGCTGGACATGTAGTAGAAAAGGAAACCCTCGCTGAAGAGATGCCTGACTGAGCAGGGTTCACTTAAGATTTTTTTGGCATATATGTCAAGCAAGGAGGAGGTCATGTTGTCCCTATTCACCTTTAATTAACAGTTTATTCAGCCAGAAAAATGAAATATGCCCTATTCAGTTAAAGAACATTTAGATTTGTGGTACCCACCTTCCTGCACCATCTGGCTGATCTGGATGAAGGCACTCCCTAAACACAGTAAAAAAGCAAACACCATGGGAGCAGAAAGAGAGCATAACACCACAACTAGTTAAAGTTAAAACTCTTTGGATGTGGAGAGCTAGGTGCGAGGTCTCATTCCAAGAAATATTAAGCATTTGAAGTACCTGGAACTACATCTAGGTTCACTCAGCTCTCCTCTCTATGGATGTGGTTATTGCAATAGCACAGGCTGTTGAAAAATCAGGACTGAAGCATGCAATTCTGATGAATGACGGCAATAAATTAGCATGTGATGAGTCTTCATCTTTTAAAGGCAACTCTCTTCACTCATCTGTAGTGCTATGGATCTTTACATAACTTTGAAGAGACGGCAAGATAAAAAACACTCAAAAAGCATTATTGAATACTATTTTCTCCTCTCTCCTCTCCTTGAATTTATATTTATCTCATCATTTTGCCAGTGAAAATCTTATTTGATAATCTAAAACCTTCTGAAACAATTTTAGAAACCTGAGTCAACTGGATGTTGAATTTTGACAAGTTTTTGAGCGAAAGACTTATGCTTAACATGGGATCTGAAAGGGTAGTCTCAAATATTCCAATCTTGAAAAGATTTCCTCTGTAAAAAAACCAACCTAGATTTTCTTTAGATTTTTTAGCCCGTCTGTCTTCCTCAGAGACAGCTGCTCCCTTGTTAGTAGTAGCAGAAGCAGAAGCATAAGGCTTATGACTGATGATACACACCACATCTAGCCATAGTTTCCCAGTGAAACGAATCTCTAAGACCAAATGTGTCATTAGAATCACCTTATAACTCTGAGATTGGCACCTGTACAAGAGCATCTGGTAGAGCATGAGTCGTGCTGCACGGCTGCTTAGCATGGAAGCAGCATCTCAGTTGTGTTGTTCTGATTGAGATACACAGGGAAGTTTATGAAACGCCGTTTTCACTGAGCACTAAGTTACCAAAAGTCACACCAGCAAATCCCAGAATCCACACGTAAAACAGATATACTTTACTAATGCTTATGCCTGAAGGAAGGAGACTGTGAAGGATATCATGACTTCACCGAATGATAAGCTACACACACGGTGTGCCTTTCGATGGACTGCTGGGAGTCGTCAGGGCACAGGAACTGCAGGCAGACTGATAAGAGCATCAAAGGAGGCTCTTACCATTTGCATTAATGTAATGGGCTGTAGCATAGGGATGTAGACAGAAGATAATGATGCCAGTAGTTTGTTATATTCACTCATTGTTCTTCCTTCTCCTCCTGCAATTAGAGCAACTATACACATAATGCAATGCAAAATTATATTGACTGAATTTAGTCTACTAGCCCCAGCAGACAGTTTCTGTTTAGTGTGTTGTCTTTCAACATGCAGCACAATGCAATATCAGAGGCTTAAGATAGATAGCAATAAACAGCATGGGCTCATTACCAAGATTCATTACTGATTATGCCATCAGAATTGAGCTCTGGTTTTTCCAAAATGAAACATTTGTTTTCTAGCAAGAGAAGCATAGCTATTTCTGTGACAGAGTTCTGTTGAAGTATCCAGTTTGTAAACAGGGACAGAATATGTCAGGTCTGTTTAGATCCAGGATTGGAGAAAGTCACTCAGGTTTTGCTGGAAGGACATATTCTCCTGTTATCTGGGGCAGCTCCTGCATTCTGTCAAGATGCAGGAGTGATGACAAAGTGGCTTAGCAACCATCTTGTCAGCAGCAATAGCAAGAAGGAAAGAATAGCACAGCTTAGAAACAAGAGAACAAACACACACCGTTTCCACCACTGTGACCTTTTCCTCACAAAGGCAGAGAAAGTGCTGTTATCAGGAAGATACTAGAAAGGACCTTGGGAAAAGAGGGCTGCTTGGCTGACTGGTGGAGATTGTTCTGTCCTCATTTGAAGTGTTCAGTGAAACATTCTGAGAGTACAGCAAGGAATTCCTAAATAAAAGCATAATAACTGATAACCCACAAAAGGGCGAGGAAAGGTCTTTAGCTGAAGTGTTGCATTACAAATCTAATTCTACAACTTTAAATAAAGCAAGTGCATGGATGCTTTGGTCTGCAACAAAAACCTATATATAGTGGAATGGTCTATAACTTGAGGAAAACCACTAATTCTCCATATGACAGTCAGACGTTCTTCATCTGCTTATACAGCAAAGGAGCCATTATAGAGGAGAGTTTGCTGAAGCTACCATCAAAGTTAAAAACAAAAGGAAAAGCTGGGTGCACTTAAGGATAACAACATTCATCACTTGTGCTTTCACTGACCTTGAGGCAAGGACCAGAGCTGGTGCTACTTCTGGATTTCAAAGGAAACTGTGAGCATCCATGCATACAGGAGTACCTATCTCACTGCACCACAACATGGGAAAAGGACCTCAGTCTATCCATGTGGGCAGCTCAGAGGTTCCATTTACTGGATTCCTCACCCTTACGAAATGACAGATCATAGGAAATAAAATACAATCATACACTGAAGTTAGGAAAGTGAAAGAAATTACCTGCCCTAATTAAATCGTATGTCCAGATCTATTTCAAAAGAGAAAGTTGTTTTTTTTCCATCTTGCCTAACATGAATTCTTCAACAGCCTCCATTTTGCACATCAAAATGCCTTGGATAAGATTGAATCAGTACTATTTAGCAAGGTGCCTTTAACCAGTTGTTGCCTTGATAGGTGAGAAAATATAGGTCCTCAATGAGGCTTTTTCGGCTACCTTGTTTCCCACTTCACATTACTTAATTCTGGATGCAAGATAGGGAGAAATAATGAATTTCCTGGTAATTGAACCCTCAAATGCAAAGCATTTCTGTGCCCTAAAGACAGGAGTCTCACTGACCCCATCCAAAGAAATTCAACCTTGGTAATGAGTTATTGATCCAGAAATACACTTTTCTACCAGGTGGGATTTACACTCCAGCTTGAAAATCAGTTCCTGCTAAAGGAACAAAGTTTCTGATTTAGAAAGGTTTTATATAGAGTTGAACCTGAATGATCACCATTCAAACATGAAGGCCCAATTCCTATCTCTATCAAAGCTCTTTTAAGGGATCCCTATAAGAAGGTCCTGGTTCCCTATCCAGAGACAAACATGACCCAAATGCAAGTGGGAATTCAGCACCTTGAAAGAAGCAGCATTTGTCAAGTAAATTAATTTCCAAAGTTTTAAGAGATGAAAACTTTGTCTACCTGTGTAAGATCTGAATGCCATGGTGATGGCAGTGGGAAATACAGGTTCATTCTCTACTAAAACCTTGATGCTTGACTAGCAGAGTCACTCTCTCTGAACAGCCTGAATCCTCCTGAAAAAAAAGGGATGCTTGTTGATTTGAGTTGAAGAAAGAGACATCCAGGAAAACATGTTAAAATAAATATGTAAAAGCTCCAGTTTGAGTGGTGTGGTTGGAACTCAGGGATGATTTATTGAGACTCCACTAACACGGAGTGTTAGAAATCTTAATAAGAGGAGTTAGCAGCCACTAATAGCTCCAATATGCAACTGAATCCAGAAATCATGGACTGTTTCCAGCTCTGCCACAGACTGGAAGTATGAAACAGTCTGAGTGCCAAGGCAGCATCATTAAGACATCGTCAGTATGAGTTACCCATTTTTTGCTGCTTTAATAAGTAGGAAAGATCTCTTTGTAGATTAATAGGAACACTGCTAGCTCATCTTCTGCTTGTCCCCTGAAAGTGGGATCTGTTTTTCCCTACTTCCTAAATAGAGTTTAAATTTTGAAATATGCATCCTCTCAGTTTGTATTACAAACAGGTGCATGAAGACACCATGTTTAGGATTAAAAGAATTACATATTGAAGTCCCTCCAATTATCTGGGTTTGTTCCAATGAAACATATCCCAAATTCTTAATTTAAATAGCTAGGGAAGCAATATAGAGAAATTCTGGGGAAATAGTGTAAAACTTATGTTCTTCTCTATCTCAGTCACCATCTTCTTAATATGTAAACAGATGTTTGTTTTAAACTCGCATCTAGTTCAGTTACCCTCCTAGTAAGTTTTTCCCCACACTTCACCAATGCTCTGCTTTCTCCCTCTATCACTTAAAGTCACAGCACACAGCTTTTTGGACTTCAATACGAACAATTTAGTTTCATTATTGCCACTGGGCTTCAGTGTGGATTGTTACTTGCTAAAAAGTTGTCTAAACCCACAAGCAGCCATCAGAGGAAAAGAAACTTTCAGCTGCAGGAAATGTAGTCTGAACAACTATAGATGGCAAAGTTGAAAGCTTATTTCTTTCTAGGTAACTGCAACACATTCGACCACCTAAAATTGCATGAAATAAAGGCAGGCAAAGCATCCTAATGCTGGTTCTTTTTGTCCTTTGCATAGATCAACTCAGCCTTTCTCTGGGAGGAAGGAAGGAAGCTTTTGATATGAGGCACAAGCAAAAGAAATTGTAAAAGTTCCTTGGGTTGGCCAACAGAGAAGAAAAAGAGTCATTGCACATGCAGTGTGTCCCATCCCCATCTAACGCTGCCTATTCCAGAGGTAAAATCTGGCAAACCAAATCTTTCAGCTCTAACATGAAAGTTTCATGGGTCTTGGGACAGAGACCCTCAGCACAAAATACTTAATAGACTTGTGCTCCAATACGTGACCTGTGCCAGAGTTGGACCACAGCAAACATAGAGGTGAAGTTTTCAGCTTTGTTAGCAACTGCTGGACATCCCTAGGCCAGACCACACTAAACTTTCCCCTTTTATACAAAGAAGAAATGGGAACAATTTTAACACAACAGTAGAGCATTGTACGTTCAGGGCTCAGAGAAATACCTTTAAATTACCTACAGCAGCTTGCTCTCAAATTTTATACTCTGGACCAGAAAAAAAAAAAAGACAGACACAAATACTGGGACAAAAGTGATTCACACAGAAATCCCTCCAATATCTTCATAATAGCTTTTTCAAAGGTAAATTTAGCACTAAAACATGGATATTATTAACAGATAGTGCCTCTAGGGACACCACTCTGAGCTAACAGCAAGACTGGGAGCCTACTCAGAGGTTATGGAGTTGCTCTACTGGGCAATGTATGAGACACAAAGAAATGTGCTTACATTTAATTTTTAACACAGGAGTTGAGCAGCTCCCAACCTACTGAATTTTCACCACTAAATACAAGAGAAACAACGAAAGCATGATTAAAAACATTGAGAAATACAACTGCTGCTTAAGCATTCAGCATTGATGGCAGCACATGGGAGTCTGTGTATAAATAACTAAATGCACATATGTTCCAGATTCTGGTTCTCAAGTACCAGCCCTGTAAATGCTGGAAGGGGAACCTCAGCACACACCAGCTCCCCATGAACAGGGAAAGTAAATATAGTTTCCTATAGATTTACTGTTTGGTTCTCTGAGATTTGATGAAGTTGTTGATTGAAGCTTTTATGTTGCAGCTGGGATATTTTTAACACCTTTTTCTTCTCTGAGGGTTCTCCAAAAATGGCAGAGGTCAATCTTTCAGTGTTACCATCTGTATCTGGGCACTAATACATATACTGTCTTGTCCTCCACCTGCCTAAATACATGATACTTTATCTAAAATTCCTACTGTATCATAGTCCTATTTGGTTCAAAATAATGAAAGTTATTAATTTGAAAGTAATGATGATGAAGAATAGAAGAGAAAGGAAAGAGCCTGATTTTCTTTGGAAGCCATGCCAAAAGTTGCACAAAACTACTCATATTAACATTTTACACTTTATCCCCCCTCCAGCTCTGTAAGCTGGTCCTCTGAATCCCAAGAGCATCCTTTCAGAATGCCCTAGAAATCCATGTTGTCTTGCATTTTTTTCAGCATCTTGTTTCCAATATGCTAATTAGACTGGAAGCAATTAGAACAAAATTAATTTACCCATCTATATTTGCTGTTTCAAGCTTTCCCCAAATGCTGAAGGAAATTGGCAAATACAAAGTCAGCATGTCAAAGAGCTATTTCTAGCCTGCCATAGAAGGTGTGAAGAAATACATGGCATTTGACTGGTTTCTCCTGTCCCTACTGAATTTATGGCTTTAAGGATCAAACTGTCAGAAAGGGTGACTGTCACTGACAGCAAATGGTAATAGCATCCAACAGCCCATGCAATGATGCTTATATCACTTTAACTAAGGCATGTTGTCCTGACCAGCTGCAGATTAAAAGAAAACTCCCACTGTTTAACAAAACCAAACAACTTGGAACTTTAAAAAAAAAAAAAAAACAAAAAAATCAAAAGTTAAGGATCAGATCTGTGCCTGAATTGTATTTCTGTGTCTGCTGGGGTGGCTTGTCTGATGTGCTCCCTCTTATGAGGTGGGATGTCTGCTGAGTCAGCCTGGTGATATGGGGAAGACGTGATGACTGAAAAGCTCTGTAACCTCCAGGTCACCTTAGTTCCTGACAGAAAGCAGGTCTGGACAACCTCAGCTTCAAATTTCTACTCCTCTCCTGGGACAAAATCAACAGATATCCATCAGTGACTACAACCAGTTCAGATTTTATTTCTAGCCTTACAGATAGAGGCCAGAGGAAACAGCTCAGGTTCAAGGAGAGGTTTGCTGTATCACCACTAGTACTGACAGGCTTACAGTTCTTCCAGGGATTTTGTCACCTACGCATTTGATAGGTATCTCTCTTCTGCTAAACACTGAGTAGAAGCAGTTCCAGGAAAAAAACCACATGCCTACAGAATCTCACTCAACGCATTCTTTAATTTGACAGCGAATCCTTTACAACTGCACTGGGATAGACAATCTTTTTTATCTCTCCTGTTAGACCCCAACTGGGAAAATATATTCTAGACACTATTTACTTCCAAGATTGTTGTATGAGATAGAGTCAAAAGTCAACCTACAAGATACAAACCATTACCATTATTATAATTTCTTTTACTGCATTTGCAGAACAAAATGTGACTGGTTGGATGCCATTTGTTCTCAGCAAAGCCACTTTGGCTGTTCTTCATCTCTGTGCTATGTCCCAGCTGCTTGCACGCTGTGCTATTATTTCTTTCAGATTTTTCCAGGAACTGAAGCTTGATGGATACAATTCCCCAATACTTCCCACCCCCTCTCCCCTTTTCTAAAAGGCAAGCATTATATCTGATACTTTCCATTCCATTATTCCGCTACCTGAATGACCTCTCAAATATAACCAATGCAGTAACAAGGGGGTTTCAGCCACTTCTTTAAGTGGTCCAGCAAACCTTCTCCTGACAGCAAATGGGGCTTTTAAGGAAATGGCTCCTACCAACACTGAGAGAAGCATTGATGCTCCAGTGCCCAGTGCACAGGTTGTCAGCCCAAGGCCATCACAAACAGTTTTCTGGCAGTTTCATCCATCACTTCTCTGGTCACGTGAGAGGGTCACCAGAGGTTTAAATGTAACACAGGGTCACATAGTTCCTCCTGAAACAAAAACTCCGAAAATCCAACAGCCTGAAACAAAAGCCTTTCTAACATTGTGATGTGGTACAGCTACCTCTACCACTCTCATGTAAAGCAGTACAACTTCCTTAGCATGGATGAAACTACATTACCACGAGAACACTTAAAACATTTTATTTACGTACAAAACCACAAGTTTCTGTAAAAGGTAATGCATGCTGTCACACAACTGAATACAAGCTAAGAGCCATGTTGATATAAGCCATCATCATACTTCAAAATAAATACTCAGCTGCTAGAAATCCCAGGTACAAGCCAAGCCTAACGTGCCTCACAGCCAAAAGCAACCTTTAAATTATTTGTTTAGGTCGATTGCTTTCTTTTAACTGTGAGTACAGACTCCCCCAATTTTCTTAACACTTCAATTCAAAATGGATACATTGTGTAAAATTTCATATCTATACAAGAACAAAAATACATCTTCTCATACTGATTGCAATGAGGTACTTGCAGAAAATTCTCACCTAATCTTGCTGTCAGAAGAATAGCAATTTGCCAACTATAATATTTAGTAACTACTCCTCCTCCAGCAGAGAAAGTTCAAAAATATTTGTCTCTAAGAGTTCATGAAGTTTTGTACATCCATTTGGGAATTTGTCCTAGGGGATAGAATTAGAAGATGAAAATATTATTTGTTTTGTACACGAGTTATCCTGGGCTCATCTAGAACACCTTGGGTTGACAGCAACCTTGCTAGTTTCCCTGGCAACTAGAGATAGTTAATCAACAAGCAAAGTTTAAGGAAGAATGCCTGGTACAAAACCATTTGCACAAACATGAAACTATTCTGAAAGACTTACAAAAAGTCATTGAAGAGTAGATTTTAGTATTCTAAGAAATTTGATATTGCTTTGGCTCTTATGAAGCCTTGCCCTGAGCTATGGAAAAGACATCTAGGAAATGTAAGCCTACTATTAGTAGGCTTAAAATCCCTTTACAGGGATTCACACTGGAGCAAATGTCTAAATGCATCCCCTTAATTACATATTTAAATATAAAAAAACTCTCTAAGCTTCTTCTCAGCATGCTACTGCTTGTTTGCATCACACTGCAACTGTCCTTGTACAAATACCCCGTGATGTTTCCGATTCCATTCTGGGAAGCAAACATGTGAGTACCCAAGGCTTTCATCCAATTTAATCTTGAGGCAACAGACCAGCTTTCACAGTCACAGCATTCTTTTTCCTGAAAGAATGCAGCTGTATTAGAATACCTTGCTTGTAGGACAGATTCTGATATTTAATTGAGAGGTTTCCATAAAGAATACTTCTATCAAGCCAAAATTTCCTAATTTATTTTCATACTTCAGGTTTGAGATATTCCTATTTGTGGTCCTAAGAACCTTAGTAATTAAAATGTCACAATCCACAGCAAGTGCCTTTGTCAGGTATACCACAAAGATAATAAAATACACTAGACACTACCCAAAGCCTGGAAATTCTGTCGTATAGACAGACCTTCACTACTGACAAAAGCTGCTCTGTTCTTCTGAAAAAAACCCTTGTTAAATAGGCAGTTTTAGGTGAAGGTCGCAAAGGTCAACCTCCTTTGGCTGAGATTATTATAGAACAGACAATTAAGGTAGACTTACATCCATGTGCAACCATTAAGAGATAAAGCCAAACCCAGGAGCTCTGAATTGGGAAATGGCACCTGTGGTATTCAGCTGAGTTCCAAATTTCCATCTCCATTTCAGTGTATAGCTCCTTTGGGAAAACTAATGAACTCCAGAAATAGTAAAGGGTGGGAACTGTCAACAGGAGCTCTGCAGGCCAGCTCAATCTCTTACAAAGGCAATGGAAAGATTCCTAATGGTTTCAAGAGGGAATCTGACCACATTTGCATAATGCATCACTGTACGTCTGCAATAACTCCATGGATGTGTAGTTCCTCAGCCCATACAAGATGTGCTGGCTTAGGAGGGTGAGAGCTGTCACACGGCATCTGCACAGGCCCTGTCTGGGTAAGGCTTTAGGAAAGTTCATAAGTTTCAAGGTAACTTCAATAAGGAGACTCACATCTGCCTATATCCTACACAAATATGTTCAGATCAGACTTTTTACACATAGGAAAGGTTTCTTTAGGTGTCTGATGCTTTTATTTGATACACCAGAAACTATACTGATAGCAAGGACTCCTATCCATTTATTTTAGGCTGATTAATCTTAGTCTTTATTTATTTATTTCCTGGTGTATGTTTCTATCACTACAACAAAGGTCATTGAGCCACACAACATTGATATATCTAATTCAAAATTTCTTTTTTTTCGACACAGGAAATAGGGAAGGGAAAAGTGACTCAGAATACTACAGTCTTTACCAAGTAGCTTACTATTTATTAACTTTTTCCTGGAAGGTTAAGAGTGAACAAGCAGTCCTGTAAACCAGAAGGAATTGTAGGTACTTCCCTTTCTTTCCACCGACAGTGGTGAAGTGCTGCCAGCTAAAATTTGGTTCTCAATTATGGCTTTGGAGGACTGTAGCCTCCTGACCCTCAGATGCAATGGTGTGGTTGGTGGTGATACACAAACACCTGACAGTAGAATGGTATCTGGGTATAAGTCACCAACAGTAAAGAAATTAAAGACACTCAGAAATTTTAGAGAAACCTGTCACTCCACCACTTATCAGAGGATTTGAGAATACTTTTCAATTAATTTACCCTCTAAGGTAAATTAACAGTGTCTCAGTCAGTCAATATTGTTATTTGATTACAAACACTGAAAACAAATTGGAAAATAAAGTGGAAACATGGAAAATAAAGTGAAAAGAGGGGAAGGAACTCAGTCAATGTTATGGCCACACACAGAAGAGCTTCAACCAATTTCCCTCCTTGTTCTCTGCAAAGCAAATTGACTGAAAGGAAGGTACATAATCTTCACCAAGCACTGACAATGTTTTGAAAAAAATCTTTTAGGAAATTCCCATGCAGCGAGGGTTAGGTTACCAAAATGAATCTCATTTTTCTGGAAAAGCTAACACTATCTCAAATATTTAATTAAGAGCACTGGCACAAGACGGAAAAATTGTGCAGCATACTCCTTTGGAGCATGGACTTCCCAACCTGTTTCACAATGGGCAGATGAACTGAAGAAGGAAATATTTAACACAGAGCCAAAAAATGCAAACATTTTAGAGTAAAAGCAGCCAAGTTGAACACAAAACAACAGCAAATTTGACACACAGAGAAAGCGGCAACAGATTACAGGAACAGTTTTTTGTTTACCTCAACATGATTTTTAAAGCTACTTTATTTTTAAACATTCAAACATTACTCCATATCTAAAGGTATGGCTATCCAGACACACACTTTCATGTTTCACACGACTTTTAAAAGCTAAACAAGTAAATGAAAGGTAAACAGCTTTAATTGCAGCTTTCAAGCACATCTTCAGAGATTCTCAGAAATTCTCTGAGATTATTTCACTAGTACAATATCATTAACTTAGGAATCCAGTGCTAGGATCTAGGTTCAGCTGCTGCAGCAACGTAGCTGCCTTTTACAAGATGCCAACATTTTATGTTCTTCCAAGTCCACGCTTTTCTAAGCTCAACACAACCATTAGCACTGCTGCCAGAGTACTGTAGGATAAAATGCACTGTGCTCCCAAATGTTGTAGGACTCACTACTAATAAGAAAAGGGTTTCACAATTTTCTTCATTTTACAGATCCCTGAGAAACGATGCACCCGATGCAAATCAGAGGGTTAGCAACAGTCAGCACAAGAACCACAGTCTTATCCCATATCCCTGTCCATTTTAAGCCACAGCTCTCCTTCCAGGTCTGCAAAACACAAGTAGTTGAATGAAATCTTTAGTGTCTTCCCTACTCCTATGGACAATTAGAAGGTAGATGGAGTCAGGAGAGGTGAATCCAATAATGCAAAAAGATGGTGGCTAGAGGCACCAGGAAGACAGGAAAGACAGAACCAGGGAAAACTGACAATGAAACAGAGGCGATGACCACTAACCAAAAAAGATCTGGCTACAGGGAAGCACCTGGAAGTAGAGCTACTGGAAGCAACAACAACAACCAAGTAGTGATGGGACATAGCAAAAACAATCCCTTCTCTCTGTATGCAGCAGTGGCTTGACAAAAAAAGAGAGGCTGAAAGAATGGACCAGTCTCTTTGATGGAATGGTGGTAAAAACAGCAGAGAAATAAGGCAAAAAAAGTTATCTGAATCAACAGAGAAAGTGGTGGCAACTTCATCAGGAAAACAACACAGGATCTGCCAGCAGAAATGCAGACAGTTGTTAGCTGCAGTTGAAAAGCATTTGCGAAAGGCTTTGAAGTTTGTTTCTTCACCTGGCCACTCAAGTAGCTGACCACCACTGTTCTTCAAACAGCAAGGGATCCCAGAGCATGCCATTAGTTTTGATGGGGTTATCCCAGGGACTAACTGGCCCTTCAGCACTGCTGTGAGCTTCAGGCTGTGCCTCCCTGAGGCACGGGGAGCTAAAGTCAGAACAAGCTGTTCACTTTTTGTCTACTTGCAAACATCTCCTGGTAAAGAGATAACTGAAGTGGGGGCTGTTCTGTGGGAATCTCCAAGGAGCACCATTAAAAAGGGCTGGGACACATGGCAGGGGGAAGAATGCTCAGCAGCTAAGCCATGGCCTTTCTTTCCTAATTACACTTTTTTGCCAAGATGTAATTATTTTGCTTGCTTTGTCTTCAGCTTGACAGTCTGCTGATCTCAGAATTACCACCCCACATGCTGACCTGGCAGGAGCTGCTCTCCATCTTTTCCTGGCATAGGGGTATTTTTATTTAAAGCCCTTATAAACTAGATAGACTTCACTAAATCAGCAAAATTACTCCTATGATTCCTACTTCTATAACTACCTTATACCTTTGGGTATAAAAATCCACCCAGCCCTTCTTCCCACACCTACACAAAGCATTTCATTCCAGCTATGCAGGGAATAGAAGCTGTAGGTAGATATTATCAGCATTATCCCAGACCCTCCAAAGTCAATGAACTATTAAGTTAAGCAGTCACTGCAGCAGGACCCGAGTACTTAACTATTAATTAACTGAAATGAACCAACTATCTTAATGCAGGGTTGTCCTATGTCCAGGTTAACACCAGGTGAGCTGCTGCAGCACAAAGTCTTCTGAGAATTTGTATTTACATATTTCCTCTATGATCTCTGGTGAACCAAAGGAAATCCATTACCTTCCAGGTTATGCAAGATCACAGGTCATAATAATAACCAGAGTTATTCAACTTAATATATATCCATGACAGATCAGAAACATCAGTCCAATAATGCTACAGGCCAAGAAGGAATTTTTTACTGTGGACAAGGACTCCCTGAGATGAGAACCACTCAGAGCTCTGAGCTGTCTGGGCTTGCCCCTTGCAATTTACTCACCCCATCAATACTACACTGGATTTCACTTTTTCCAGGAGGTAATATGTGCATCTGGTGGCAGGGGAAAAGAGAGAGCCCTGTCCTGTCACTTCAGCTTTGCAATAGAAACTGAGGACTCTCCCTCTAGAAGAGCATTTACAAAGTGCTCAAAATTAACTCTTGGTTTTTGTCATCTTGCAAAAGGGTATGGAGTTCCCAAGATCTGAGAGACTCCAGGGATGCAGCTAAGGCCATTGATTTTCTATGCAGCAGTGCTAGTTTGTTCTTTCCAGAGTAAATTCCGTCCCCAAATCTGGTAGCTGGCAGTACAGGCACCCCAGAAGCCTTTTGTTTACTAGCTTCTCCCCAAGCATGTCTTACATTGCTGATTCTTTAAAGCTTCTTTAGGGTAATTCATTTGCCTTGGAAAGACTGAGCACCAAAGTTTCATGCAGAGTTCACTTTAGCCTCCTCCATGGATTGGCAGACTTTTAGAAAAACAGTGGACAGATCAATAAAAGTGGGCATGATGGGTTTCCTAATGCACTATTAGGGAAAAAAAAATCTACAAATAAAGAGAACCATAATCCTAGTCTGTGCTGAACCACAATCTTTCTTGGATGTTCTCAGTGTCCCTCCTCTACAGGTCCTTTGACCCATCACAGCCATGCAAGCCTGCATCCTGCATTCCTGCAGCCAGAGCCCTGGACAAATGGGTTGGTGTTGTGGTGGCTCCTGATTTACCGCCCTGTCTCCTTCAGAAACAATGTGCATGCCTAGATGGCCTGAAATAGAGCAGACATCTCAGATATCCAAAGGGATTTCCTCTTTCTCATTACCCTATATCACCTGAGAAGTACTTTAGGTAGGTCCTCTTCCTCAGCCTGCTGGCCAACCACCCCAACTGTGAACAGCTTTATTTTACGCTCCCAGCTCCAGCTGAGGCTACTGACAGACACATCCCCAGGGACTGGCTTGCAAGATAGGATATCTGAAAAGTGCATTTATCTTTGCTACCTTGCCAGTTCTCTAGGCCAAATGTTATTAACACAGACAATAAAGCTAAGGGAAAAAAGAGAGATACCATGCCCAGCCTTGTCAGTGAAACAAACGCACCATGCCCCAAATCAGCCTTTGCTGGAATTTCCATGCCCACACCAGTGCAGTAGGTGTGTGCCTATCTGGGGATGTTTGATTATCCCACACTGAGGATTTTTAAAGCCCGTGGGAGCTAGAGTTAAACCTGGTTGCCACCAATTCCTACTGTGAACAGTCATTCAGGAACATTCCTACAGAGAAGCAAGTCTGAACCTTTTGGTGGGTTTAAAATAGCTCGCAAACAACATGAGTTGAGCAGGGCTGGTTTGGGGAGTGTTTCTGGCATGATTGGCTGAGAAGGCCCAGGTTTGCATTTGTACTTTTGACTCCTCTGTTGTAGGTGTGATGCTGCAGGAACCATGCCCATCATTGTATGCAGGTATGTCCAGACAGCTTTGCTCTTCCAAGCCCCTCCGCTTCTCCTTAAAGGGGGAAATCTCAGCTCTTCTACTCTAAACCTTCCCACCTGCTGGCAGGCTGTTTCTCACCAGAGGGCATGCACTTTCTTGGATACATAATTTCCCAGACACTCTTGATAGAGCTAACCGTCTGTCTAGGATTCAGATGGTTTTCTTTCAGGTCCTGGCATGATATGCTGTAAATATATGGCATGATAGGAAATGGGAATATAAAGGCACGAGGTGTGACAGCTCCTACCCTAAGACAGAAGTTGGAGATTGGTGTGGGAAATCACACAATGATAAAGTCACCCCAGGGATTAAAATGGAGCCCATGTAGCATTGGCTGAAAAAAATCAGAGTAGACTGAACAAACGGAGCAGTTGGCACTGCAAGTGCCAGAACTCACAGTGGCTGGTTTCATCCTCCTTCCTTGCATCTTGTGGCTGACCCATTTGCTCCAGCTGAAGTTTTTCTGCAGTTTTGGCACTTAAAGTTTTGCCTGAGTTGATGCCGCAATCTGCATTTAGGGGAGCATTGACACCACTGTGTTTTCTTCCAACTGTGTATTCCCCCCCACTGCTGCACTGAGAGTCCCCACGTTCCCACCAAAGCCGTGGAGCCCACACCAGAGGACAGCAGGCACAGTGTACCATGTGAGGTGGGGAAGGGAAAGACACTTTTCAAAGAAATAATCTGAACAGACCGATGTGAGCGCCACAGCCTGAGTTAACTTTAGATTTCAAGTGGAAGAGTTGCTGGCAACTTGCCCAGATTCCCTGGCCTGCTGCCTTGCCAAGTCCTCAGAGACTATTTTTATCATTATTTATTTATTAAAATTAACTGTCTTGGGGCTGGACCGCAGACAGACGGAATCTAAAAATGCAGACGCTCAACAGAAAGCTATCTGGGAGGTAGGGGGAGAGGATAATTATAATATCTAGTCCTGTCCCACTGAAGAGCAAAAAAAAAAAACAACCTAAGAGGGTTTGTGGCTTAACAGGCTTGAATTCTTGCAATTCTTCTAGGCACCACGTTGCCTAGAAAGACAAGATGCTGGCTCACCTGGCAGGTACACATGCCATTTCCATACAGACTGGCAGACTGGGCCACAGCTTATGAATTTGGAGAAAGGTCATGGACTAGCAAGAGCAAGAAAACAATGCCATGAAAGCTGACAATACACTGTACCAATACAGAACAGGAGACCACTTCAAGGAGCAACCTGAATCAGTAACTGATCCCACACTACAAATCATTTTTATCTGCTGGGATGCTCTACAAGAAGGGCACTCTGCCTTTTTTTTTTTTTTTTTTGCTGCCTGAGACCACCAAATTATATCGCACAGGGTGCTTGTAACTAAGCACTCAGTCAGCTTCTGCTTCTAGGTATCTAGTGTTTTCCTATTGCCTTACAAACCTAAAGAGAAGCTCTTCCCAACCTGTGCTGAAATGAAGCCAAAGAGGCCATATATCCCATATTAAGCCCAAACCACACTGCTATTTGGAGAATGCAAATCCAGCCAAAGCCACAAACAAAACGGATTGTTCTAAAATGCATTTCCAGATGGATCGCGATGAATGAAATACAGAACACCTACAAAGAGATTTCCATCTTCAAAAGGAACCAGTGCATCTGATCTTCCCAAAAACCAAGTCTGGGAACAGGGAAACTATGGAAAGGGAGACTAACTCTTTCTACAACAGAAACACAGTCAGATGAATGCTTTCCACCCACAGACCATAAAGCATTTTTTCTAAAAGCAAGCACTATTCTGGTTTCACTCAGAATAGCAGAAGCAAGGCATGTAAACCACTTGCTCAGGGTCACACAATACAATATGGTATTGTCAGCTCTTTGACCTTGCTTTTCCAGTGCTTACCTTGCCCTATTGTGCTGCCTGGACAATGTGTTGATAGACAACAGGCTTTCTAATCCAACAGAGCCCTGTAAATCACAGCTACCAGTCTGCCCACATCGTGCCTGGGTTTCACTGATTCAGGAGCTGGTGGCTGTTGCCAGCACAACACTGATGCAGGAAATCTCATCGTATTCACACATTAACAGCATGAGCCTTGCAATCATGACACAGCATACCGCTGCGAGTGCCAGCAGAAATCACACTCATTTGTGATGCTACTGGACAGACGCTCTTCTACAGGACTAGAGAGTGGATCTCAGTGGCTCACATGGCTCACACGACTGTGCACATCCCCTTGGTAAGACATTCCCCCTGGTTTCAGTGAGATTTCTTGATGCAAAAGGATTCAGAGGTATATGATGCTTCAGCACACTCTGAAAAAGCTAGTATGTGCGTGGATTATCTGAAAAATTCAAAGTCTCTCCAGTTTGCACCAATCCAGGCCTGGAATTTGAGTGTCCTCCTTAGGCAGGTTGAAATCACAGCCCAAACCACTGTGGTGCTATTAGCACAAGATTTTAGCAACACTGTATAGACTATATGTAAGCATCTTGCTAAATAAAGTTTTGTTTGTAGTGTAAGCCTCACAGCCTATCAAACATAAAGCACAAAAATCTTCCCTTCTTCCGCTTAGAACAACACTTTAGCTAGGAAGGCCATTTCCATGAGATGTGCACATGTTTCAAAATGTAAATATAGCAGGGCAGGAAAAAAGACTGTTTGACTGCTAATGAATCACCCTTGTTGAAAGCTTCCTTTGGGGCATTCTGCCATCTGAGTCACTTTGCTCCGCATGTTTCTTAGCTTGGCTCTCTCTTGGCTTCATTCACCTGACATACATCTCTCTTTAGGTCGTAGGGATATACACCTCGGCTTTTGCAATTATATAAGCCATTAGCTGGCCAATCAGTGAATATATGGATATATATATTTTAAGCTCACTGATTAAGGGAACAAAAGCATTCTTTAAAACAGCATTTTTCTTTCAAGAGTAATCTTGGTTCAGTCAGGACAGCACTTGTATACCACTCCTCATCTTCAGGAGAACTTTGCTAAACATTAACTAGCTGCTCCTCATATCATTTGTGGCGTGGTCTCTATAAACATGCATTAATTTCCTCATCAGTTTAACAAAGATGAGACTGATAAATTGAGTTGCTAGAGACCACAGCTTATATTAAAGACAAGCAGCAGGACTTGGGCCTTCTCAAGCCCTATGGTCTGGCCTGTCTTCTAACAGTGGAAGTGTTAACTGCCTTCTCCTTTTTTATTCTGATGCAGTCCAGGTCAGATCCCAGCCATAAGATGCATTAAACCATAAATAACCACCTCAAGAGCTGTGCTCTGGCCAGTTTCACTCCTATTGAACACATCCACAATTTCACACGTACAGGCACTAAAAAGCATGTTATGTGTCCTGCCCTCCCCTGTATCATTTAAAACTATCCTTCTCCCCTTTCCTCAGGTAATTTCAAATCCAGCCAGTTTGCAGATTTGGGTCTCCACATGCCACAAAAATACTTGTACTGCCACAGCAAACGCTTGTTTTGGTGGCTGTGCCAGGCGAGGCAGGTGCATAGTGTGCATTAAATCAGGCCAGAAGATGTCTCTTCTGCTGAGGAGAAATCTCATCTGGTACAGCACATTCCCTACCAATAATTCCTCCAACATACCCCCTCAGAGTTCCCTATCTTAACGAATTAAGTTGACACTCCTTCATCCTCAGCATCTCTTGCTTTCCCTCCATCTAGCCCTGGCAGCCTCCACCTCTTCCTTCTGGAAGAAGCTTCAATAGGTAAAACACGACTTCAATAAAAGCATGAGAAGAAAACTGTGTGAAGCCTACCCTTTGCAAAGCCACAAGACCCCACAGTCAGGATTTGCTTTAACACAGGATCCAATCCCCCCCAAGTAACACTTTTGACATAACTGCTGACCTATGTCACTGAGCAAGGCACGCGGACGGAAAAGGATTCTGCAGAGTGCTCTGCTTCGCCTGCTGAAGGTTTCCTGACATGAGTGGACGCTATAAAACATCCTGCAAAGAGAAACTGAAATACATCTGCTAGTTGTTGAGCCTGACTCACTCACAGAGCCACACTAACATACAGCGTGACTGCAGCTGAAGTGAGACACCAGCTTCACATATTTATGGGTCTGCCTGCTCCCAGTAATTTGGCATGTGCAGGAGGGCATTGTCACCACACTGTGGGAAGCTTCTGATCTGCAAAGTTAACTTTGCCCAATTCCAGAGGCTTGAAGCCTGGAAGAAGAGGTGGTGGCAGCAACACAAAGACAGGGCACAGGAGCCTGCCAGCAGATTGCGTTAGATGGATACTGACCCTTGGATGATTAAGCTTGCTAGTGGTCTGCTGTGTTTATAGTTATACAGCAGATGGTTCCTTTAAAACAGAAAAGCTCAAAACAGGAGGTAGCCTTGCCACCAAGTTGTTTAGTGAAAGTTTCCTACAATTTTTCCATTGTCAGTCCCAGCTGAGAGATGATTGTTATGGAGAAATCACACGTGAAAAAAGGACAAGCACGTGCATGCCAGGAAAATTCTGTAACTGTTAGTCCCAGTCTAAGATCTGTGGCAAGACATTCTGAGTCTCATCTTCAGAGTACCAGTCTCTGTTTGTTTCTCCCATCCAGCACCTTGTCCTCTCTTCCCTTCACCCTCTTCTTTGAAAACTCCTTCAGACAATTTTGAGCAATCATTACACACTCGGCCTGTTGCCATATAACTGTAGCCCCCCTCCAAGGCAGCAGCAGGTCTTGGGCATACTTGGCCCATTTTGGTGCCACAGCCAAGGCTCTGTGCTTCCCTGCATCCTACCCAGCACATTATCAGACTGCTAATTCAGCCAGCTCATGAGATTTTTTCTCAGCAGGCACGAGATAACACTTGACAATTCATTTTAATTGCAACTTCTTTCTAATGTTTTCCTTTGTTCAAGGGAGAGAAGAAAATTTAAAAATTTATTGATCTGGTCCATATAACAACACTGGTCCTTGCTTTCAAAAGAACAGAGACAAGTTTACTCTGAAAATAACAACTCCAAGTGATGTCTCACAGCTGCCTCTCCTCAGCTCCATACACCATCCTACTGATTGCCCTGGTTTCTCTCAGTCTGCTGCCCTTACCACCTCCACACCCCTGGTGGTCTAGTGGTTAGGATGCGTCGCTCTCACTGCCATGGCCCGAGTTCAATTCCCGGTCAGGGACACTCCCCAGGGCAGATGGAGCTCGTCAGCCCTGTAAGGGCATCCATCTATGAAAAGGTCACTCTAAACAAACCTACATCCTGAGGACCTCACTGCCATTGTCCAAGCTCGCTCGGCCCCGGCAGATGAACTTCAGGATTAAAGGGTGGGCTCAGTACAGCGCATGCTGTGTCTCACCTAAAAAATCCATTGCGCAGGCTGGAAAGGTAAAAGACCTTTCCCAAAATCTTCGTTCGCGAAGACTGGCCATACTCATAAGCCCACAAGCCTCCTCCATCTTACGCACGTGCTTACTGCCTCCTTACACACTCTCCTCCGCATCCCATTTTCAGTTTGACCCCTCCCAGGGTCCCACAAACCTAATTCCACCATCCCATATATCTCACTTCTTCAAGTGTACCTACATCCAGAAGTTGGACTGAACAGTAGGAAATACAGAAGCCCACAAGATTATTAGTTATGCTGTAGAAGTGGCCAGAGGCAAGAGGAGGCAAGTCACACTGTTTAGTCAATGAAAAATTCTCTTCAGGGAGATTTTAGATGTCTAAATTCACAAGACCCTCATGGGAGCTTTCAGATGCCCGAGGCGCCCCATGTTGAGAACTTAGGCACTACAGGAAAGAGTGGCTTTGGAAACTTTGTTTCACAATTTAACAAATTCAAGAGGATGTAGGAAGAAGCTTCTACTCCTTCCTCAGACCTTTCCTCCCTCCCTCATGATGCTGGAAAGCCGAGGACCTTGGGAAGCTACAATAATTCCTTTTGTCCTGCTAGGTAGATGGGTCAAGCCAGCTGTCCCATAGGTTCACTGTGACAGCTATGAAATGCTGCACAACACACCAAACCCCACGAATTCCGGCACCATGACCCTACCACGATCAAGACACACGAATTCTGTGATGCTCATCCAGGAGGATCAGATCGCTGTCTTCGTCATGCTTCTCAAACAGCTCGGCACGGAGAGGGACTCTGCTGGCTATTGAGGCTGATCAAAAAACCAAAACCTCGGATCAGACACACAATCACTGCAGAGGGCTAGAACACAGCCTCCCTGACTCAAAGCAAGCGAGTGCTCGTGAACGCAGCTGCTTGAAAAAAAAAAAAAAAAATCGCACTATTCCATACACTGTTCCTTTAGGACAAGTTATGCTAGTCTGGGGAAAAAAAAAGTTGATTTTAAAAAAGTAGCTAAGTTAAAACAAAGCTCAGCCACCGTTTTCTGTACCACATTATCACAAAACCCTCCAAGGCAGATGCCAACATGCAGCTGTGCAGGCAACAGCCTCAGGACAGCCCCAGAACTCGAACCAGTTTGGAGCACAGTTACAGAAAGAGGTGCCAGCACAGCTTCCTTGGCCACTGCTGACAATGCTGTTTTGTTCTTCCATAAAGATGTTTTGTTTAAGGCCTTCTTTGAAAATTCTGTGATGACACATGCGCAAAGTACCAGCACAGATAAATGTGCTCCTCCAGGATTGTTTTCACTGCAGTTAATATTCTATCCCCCAAGACCTCCTCAACCACGGTCTGTTCCATATGTTCATTACTTCATGAGTAGGGATATGCAGTCCTGTCCACACACAGTTTCTGTCTGTCTGCCCCAGCTCCTCCCAAAAGTCACCAAGCACTCCTATGGCAGCTGTTTTTCATGAAGTTTGAACCCAGTTTTGAAGGCAGCCACAATAATGGGGCTTGCACACCTCTGGTGAACTCCATCCACCTTTGTAAATCACACAAGTCAGTGGTCCTGATGACACGAAACCATGGCTCAATGCACACTTCTATCACAGAAACATCAGCATAACAGCATAGGACCTCAGTACAAGAAAGTTAGGAAGCACTTGAGTATTAATGCCAGCTAAGTAAATAACCTCCCAATTTCCTCGGCAAAACAGCACTTGACCCACATTTTCTAAAAAGCAACAGCTTGCATGTCTGAGCAAACTCTACTTAAAAAGAAAGAAAAATTGACCCACATTTGAACTGTCTCAGTAATCAGTGGTGCATAAAAAAGGCTCCCAAAGTAACACCATTAACCCAGTGTGTCATCCCCAGTGGAAGAGTTCTCTAAGAATTTTACAGGGACTAACGCTGAACTTTTTCTTGCCTACAGCATCCACTCTACTAGAGTAAAGCTGGTTACTCCATACTCCCATCCAGAGCATTTCTGTCCAGCTTCTGGGGGAAAAAAATAGGTTACATCTCAAAATATAAATCATAAACTACCAGCTTCCTATTAAAAGACACTGTAAAAATATAACTTGTCATGTATTTAAAAAACAAACCTAGATGGGTGATCTATGGTGCAAGGTGCTCTGCTACAATGAAGAAAGCAATACAAGGAGGCCTGCACCAAAACTTCATTATCGATTTAACATGGCCCATCTACCTTTCCATGGCCTCCACCTACTGTCAGTGACTTGTAGGTCTCTTGTAGGATTTTAATCCCTTACTTTTCCTGTAATGACTGAGTATTCTGCTGAAAGTTTTTTGCCAGACCTTTCCCATTCAGTCTCATTTTAAAAATCTTTTGGAATAGTTAACATTTTGATTAAGAATCATACTCCACATATATGTAGTTTATAGACACACCATTATACTCCAGCACATACACACTCCAGAGAGTCATCGTTGGTCACAAATAAACACTGCATATCACAGATATTTTAAGGCCCCCATCACTGTGATATCTAGTTCAAGAAGATGGATAACAGGACAATTGGTCTGCAGTTTTCCACCAGCATGTTCCTTTGTCAGGTGAGGCCACTTGCAGTGCAGTTCATCAGAAACCACCCCAATGTTCTGCTGAAAAGAGGTCAAGAACCAGGAGTGACAAAGCACATCAGGGAGAGATGATGCTGGATGTCTGCAAGGCCCAAGTGCAGCACGTCGGGCAAGTCATGGCCTGATTTTCTAGAAATAGGTATCATTTCCTTGCAGCGCTGGGAGAGAACAGGCAGGTGGGCCAGGCCAGGCAGCAGAAGAAAGAGGCAGGATGCCAAGGTAAGCCTAAAGCAAATTAAATATCAGAAGGCAGCAGGTTCCTTTGAGACTGCTTGGTTGCTCTTTTGGCAGAGGAGGAAAGCAAGCCATTAAAGAGGCAGAATACACCCGTGTCGACTTCATTTGCAGCACTAATTGCCATGCACGTGCGCTAATTGCCCTCACATGAAGTGCAAGGGAGCAGGCACTACTTGAATCCCATGCAGTAGGCAAGTCTTCCAAAGTAACACTTGTTGGATCATGTTCTCACCACACATTCCACTTGTACCAAAAAAAAAATAATGGAGGGAGTCAGTGCAGTATTGGGGGTTTTTTTAATAAAGTTACCCACTGCAGTTTATTTAGAGAACAAAAAGGAAACTCTAACCAAACTGCCAGAGACATTCAAAACATTAACAAAGTTTGGAGCTTCTTACCAAGGCAAGAGAAAGTAACAGCCACTGAGACAACCTGATCCCTGCTGTCACTGTGGAGCACAGGGCAATGGAGATTTAACCTTCAGCCACCTTATACAACTGTCTTTTGTCAGTAAGCAACACTATCTGATTGCTGTCAGTGAAAGCTGATGGCTGCCAGGGCTCATCCTAGTTAACTGCACAGGTAAAGTAAACCAGAAAAATAAACACCAGTGGCAGCAACACAGAACTGCACTGCCTGGGGCCTTCTCCTGTGGCTGTTTACATCACTGAAGAGGTGAAAGCAAGGAAAAAGCAGAGGAAGGGTAGACTGCAGCAGGTGGAAAGATCATGCTTGGCCATCCTCTCTCCTGTTTTGTTAAGGGTTTCCTGGAAAAATAGAATGGTGAGACAGTGAAACAGGTAGCCCACAGAAGTTGTGGATGCCCCATCCCTGGAAGTGTTCAAGGCCAGGATGGATGGGGATCTGAGTAATCTGGTCTAGTGGAAAGTATCCCTGTCCACAGCAGAGGTGTTGGAATTAGATGATCTTTAAGGTCCCTTCTGACCCAATCATTCTGTAATTCCACAAAAAAGGGTTTTATGCCCTTCCCTCCAGCAAAGTCTGAGAGCAGCATATATCCCTATGAGAATGTTAACATGTCCTTAACATCCTCCAGTTGCATTTGCTCCAAGCTCCTTTTTTCCTCACTAGGTGTTACCACCCCTCTGATCTGCCCACTCAGGTGTGCATGTGCACCTCCCAAACTACCCTGGTCCAAACAGATGGACTAAACTAACTTTAGTTGAGTTGGGCTGCAAAAAAACATTTCAGTTCCTGAGTTTGACTGGTAGGAAATGCTGCTAAAGCACACACAACCAAAACTCTGGAAAACCAGAGCCTCAACGTTCCATTACCACGTAAGTGAAGAAGAGGAAAATGCACCTCTCACTATTAATTTTTTTTTTACAGTATTTCTTCCCAGTTGTTTTTTTCCCCAGAACCTACAGAGGAGTAAGGCTGGGGAGAGAGGAGACACTGCAGACACATCTTCCACCAGCATCTCTTATGCACTGCAGGGTGCCTAGTACAAGACAGATGCCTTTCAGTAATGTGAGGATTGATCAGTGTAAATCAGTCACTATTGTTCTATACCAGCTGTCCCTTCATACAGAAAAGCCCTGAGGGGAGTTAAAGGCGTTTTGCAAGCAGCCAGAGGGAAAAAGGTATTTTTAGTGATAGGCAGAAAGCATTTAGATGCCAACTCATTTCTTGTGGTGCTAAATAGAAACTAGACAAAGCAACAATGATTTAGGGTATGGTTTGAACACAGGTAAGATTCCTTTTAGATCTAGCTGGGACAGGGAATAGCAGTGGGAGGAAGTATTGTGGCCATTAAGATTCAGAAGTTAGTTAACTCAGCCCAGGAAACTGCATCTCTGCCTAAGGCTACTGTTTGTGCAGAGGGCACTCTTCAACTTTTTTTCCCCTTTTACTGAAAGAAAATCAACACTTTCACTCAGCCCGGACCCAAATGCTGTTTCCACCAGCAAGCCAATGTTACAATGCCACCCATTTGAAGGGAGCACAATATTTCTCCAATAACCTTCAGCAGGAGGTTTGGCAGGCAGGGAGCTGTCACAGCATCTCCCCATGAAGTCTGACATGCAGAAGATATGCTCATGCTGCAGCAAGGCACCGACTGAATAGCGTATGGAGTATTGCAAATGGATTAAACAGAAGGAGAGCTGCTAGAAACCAAAGGAGCTTCTCCCGGGAAAGACACGGAAGAGCATCACCTGCCACCTCAGTGTTTAACAACCTGGGATCCCAGACATACAGTTCCAGTCACAGCTGCTAAGGAATTTGCAATGGAAAGGTTTGGTCTCAGCCCCAAGCAAGAGGCCATGCTCTGACAGCAGATCATTTCTCTGTGAGGGATGAGTTGTGAGCAGCACCCCTCACACAGAAACAGGCACATCAAGGAGACACTCATGACCAGGCTCCTGAAAAGTAGTTTGAAAATGGGGCCAAGGGCTGGCTAAACATGACAGATAAGCTCCTCTCTTGATTCTGTCCCTATCACAACTGGCCCCAGCCCTTGCCAAGGGAGACAGCATGTAGCACAGAGGGCAGCACTATCAATTCTAACAGAAAATGGCATATAAGGGCAGTACACTAAGTTAATAATAAAAAGTACTCCTGACTTACATAAGCTACAGTCTTACCCTGGAGATATTACAGTAAAGATTGCTCTGTTCAGAAAAGTTCATCAAAATAAATTGAAGAAAATTATTTAAACCTGTGAGAACACTTCTCTTAACAAGCGGGACTTTATTTAGTTTGCATTCCCTCTGGAAGTGAATTAAATTAACTTGGTCCATTTACATCTAAAATAGACAAGTAAGGTGGTTTCAGCAGTGGACTATAATTTCTGTATAGTGGGCTCTATATTGTGGTTTAACTAATCTACCTGGTGTTACCTTTCCTAAACATCATTACTTGGACAAACCTTCAGTGTCATGAAACAGCCAGATTCTCATTACCAACATTAGGGAAGAAGGAAAACAAACAAAAACAAAATTGCAGTCTCCTAACTTTCTCTAATGAGAGATGAAAATATTTGCAGGAAATACTTCCTTAAGTATTTTTTCACAGTAATTTTGACCACTGCTGCAAAATGCAGACACTTTTAAGAGTCCCTGAAGCAGTCCTGGAGTGCTAAGAGCTAAGTACAGCCATCCTAACAGCTGAGAAGGAGTGGGCACCAAAAGGGAAGTTAGCTGTGAAAGGACATGTAACCTTCAAGCTTCTTGCTTGTACTGCAGTGCTTTCAGGAAGGCCTCACCCAGGGATGAGACCCAGCTGTGCCAGATGTCATTCAAACTTACTGTTTGTGACAATAGAGAAGGCAGACTTTGTGTGGGGTGCGAACTAAAGCCAGGTGAAACAAGGAAACTAAGCACCAGTTTCAGCTAGGAGTAGCCAGAAAACTCTAGTCATGGACAGCTCCTCTGTACTATCTGCTCCTACCCCAGGCTGTGCTTGCTTGTTTGCTTAAAAAAAAAACCACCAAAACACCAACAAAACAAACAAATGAGAGAACACATCAATACCTTTGTGACCTCTGAGAGCACATATATAAAGGAAATTTTTTTTCAGATGAATCTCTGATTAGTACCTGCCACAAATGGTTTAGGCTGACTTGGTCTTGTCTTGGTGCAGTGGGATGGTGTAGCTGACCTCTGGAAGTATCCTTCAACCCTTCCATCTCTGGCTTTGTACCTTTCAAAAGTTATCAGTATATCTGTCATACTAGGGGAGTCACATTTGCTCCGGGACACCAATACAATGAAGAAGACACAAGCCTAAACTCTGTTCCCTCATTTTTCTGGCTTGTGAACAGCCTTGCAAATTTCTCAGATATTATAGTAAACCCACATATGCACAGCAGCTATTTGGTGGTGTACTGCTAAAAAGCCCAGAACAGAAATGGAGCAAAAAAAAAAAAGCCATATTCAATATCAATTAAGAAGGCAAGAACAGAAATTACCCAGTACAAAATCCCGGCATGATGTCAGAACCCTTTCACAAATAACACATCCACCTGTGTTATGTTTTAAGTAGATGCCACCAACTTAAGTAGAGAAATACCCTAAATATGTTCCATCACAGAGTGTTATAATCCTGTCTTACTAAAAGAAGAGAGGAAAAAAAGTATTGTTTCAGTTCACCTTCAGTTCATAGATCACTGCAGATTGTTTTTTCAACTGAAAAATACTGTACAATTCAGCATTTAAACTTTTTTTTTATTCCATACCATCTGAACAGAAGAATTGTTCAGTGAGTACCATTAAATGAGCTCGATGGTCCTTCCTGGCCTTAAGACCTAGATAGTTAACACCACAATAGCAGTTCCCACACTAGAAACCTACTTCATGTTCAACGGTTTTAGAGACTGCATTTAGCTTTTAGCATGAGTGACACTGACATTGTAATTACACATTTTCCCACCACACTGCAGAGCATCCTCTTTCCTTAGAACCACAGAGCATTTCTTCCTTTCCTCTATGAGATTACTAGTAACCACCTGCCTGAAAAAAAAGAAATCCCATTCAAAGGGAAACATCTTCATTAATAACACATCCCTTGGTCATCCTGTTTGTGCAACTCTGTGTATAAATACCCACATGTTAAGCAAGAATACACACACAAAGCTGCTGTTGGGTAGCTTACAGCAAACAGAAAGAGTTCATCACTCAGCAAGCATGTCTGAGTAGCTCTGTCATCTGTAGGCTGACCAGCAAACTACTGTTTTTAGAAATACTGATTTGAGTAGTCCCTTACCACATTGCTAGCTCTAAGAATTCAGTTTTCAGAGTCAGAGGGACACAGAGACCAGTGCTTGTAGCACTTAGCCTAGTACAGAGAATTTAGGGAAGGAGCCATGGCTTTTTCTGGAAGGGAAAACACAGCCAGGGAACTGTTTGCATCAGCAACGTTTTATGACAGATTCTTGTAAGCAATGTCACAGCCTTTTCTTTTGACTATGAAGTGAGACAGAATGTCTTATACAAGCTGCAAACATATTTGAAGAATAAACAGTTTGTGTAAGTTGCCGCTTTGAGAGATCAACTTCTAATGTCTGGGGGGGAAAGAAAAGAAAACACAAACCTTTATTTCTATTCCTTCTCTGTTGTATCAGCACAGTCCTTTGTTTACTGTCTGCAAAGATGCACTCTGATACTAGTGGAATGTGCATGTTAAATTTGTAGAGCAGCTTTAATTCCCAAAACTCAACCTCTTAAAAGCAAGGTTTCCCAGGAAAAGAGAGGATGATAGCCAAGCACAGCAGTACCACAAAGACCCAATTCACAGTAAAAAATTTGATGGGTATTACATGGGTGTGTAAAACTTTTCATGAAAAGAAAAGGCAGTTTAATATTTCATCTGGAAATTCATCACTCAAACTGCAAAAGAAGCAGTCTAGGTAAAGGAATTATAAACAAAATAAGGGCAGGATTGAGGATGCTTTGAAATATACTTCTCTTCTGCTGTTTCTGCTACTATGAAGTAGGAGAAGCCACAAATGATGACTATACAATGTACACTACAGACAGTCCTGATAACATCAACACACAAAGATGATTTGTGTTCCTGATGTCTGGGGAAGGGAGTAAGGATACACGGCAATTGCATTAGTGACTTAAAAATATGAAGAAAAAAAAAGTACATGATGATATTTTATTTGCAGAACAAAGTCTGACAATACAATGAAACTTTCTGTAGTGAGTGCTGTAACAGAAGTCCTACTCAGCATCAGTGAGGCCAGCCTGGCACCAGAAGCAATACTGTGGTGATGCCATCGCTGCCACCATTAATTCTTAAACTGTGGGGGCTTCTACTGTTTGTAAATGCATCATCTTTGTGATGCAAAACTGACTGTGTCTGGCTGAAGCAGTTCACAAGCTGGTCTATCTACCAGGGTCCTGATGGGACAGAGCTTTGCGAATATTCAAGAGCAAGGTTGAACGCAGAAGGCAGAGCTTTAAAATGTAATGTGGAGTCCATTTCTCTCAGTGCCAGAACAAGACCATCTCATGCTAAATTCTACCCCAGATCTGCTCAACGACGCCATTCCTGTACCTGCCAGTGGTGAAGCTGGCCAGACTCAGCACCATCATAAAACATCACAGATGGTTTCATTGGGAGTGGTCCAGCTGCAGGGGCTAAAAAGCATTTTGACTCTTGTCTTGGCCTGGCAGTCATTTTATGTGTGCTCTTAGTAAGTGCTAGAAACTTCAAGCTTTCTTATGATAAGGTGAGAACATTTAGGAGTTCAGGAGACAAATATTAAAATTCTTGTCTGTTTCCCACACCCCCTCATAACTACATTATCCTTTTTAATATCTTTGGGGTTGTGTTTTTTTCATTCACATGAGATTTCCCCTTGGGTTTTTACCTAGCCTAAGGACTCCAGAATAATGAATCAAATTAAGTTTCTGGCAGGAGTAGGATACATCTCAGGTAAAGACAAAAAAAAATTAATATTTTTTTAAAAGTATCATCAATGTCAAAACAAAAAGAAGAAAGAGCATCCCATGGATGAAAGATATCTCAAGTTCAGATCACCAGGCTAGACTTCAGAGGGAGGGAAGGAACTAACACTGAGTATATCCCACATCAAAACACAGGACTCACAGGAGATGAAAAAAGTCACACAGCAGTTATACAGGAACTCCACCCACTTCCCAAAAACTGTGAATCTTCACATTGCTTGGACACACTTTGTCACTGTCCTATCGCTCTGGGCCATGAAAAATACCCCCATGCAGCACATCATAAAATTGTGTAGCAGCTCGGGGGAGACTCTGGTGCACTCCAGCTCCCTCCACATTACATTTTTTGGGTACAGATTAACTGTGCAAGGTGCCATGTAAATCCCACAGTATAAAGCAGACAGGAGGACAAAGCTTGCCCAAGGCTGGCAAAACTTGGAGCCCTGTCTTCTACCTCCCCAAACAAAAGTGGGAATTTCCTCTGAACCGCACCCACCTGCACAGGGAAAACCAAATAAGAAGGGGAAAAAAAAACAAGATAGAAAAGAGACAATAAAAAAAAGAACAAACAGGGAAAAGAACAAAAGGAGAAAAGAACAAAAAAAAAAGTAAGTAAAGACAGATGAGAAGGAAAAACAAAAGACGAGAAAGGAAAAAAAGAGAAGCGAAGGGGGAAAAAAAGAGAATAGAAAGACAGGAGCTTTTCAAAGCACAGGTTCTCAGAAGCCACTGCCAGCTACAGAGTGGATCACTTTACCACACTCATGGAAGCTGCTGTCAAAATAATTTCAATTTTTACCTCTTGGTTTTTCAGCTGCTGCTGGAGATTTTTCATTGCATCTTCTATCAGGACAGAAGGAAAGGTTTTTTAGTTCAATTAGAAAATGAGAGTAACATCCAGTAGTACCAAAATATGATGACCAAATCAGCTATTCCAAAAAGATTGTAACTATTCCAACTACTGCAATGGCCAAAAAGTTAGCAATTGTTCCACTTTTCTTGAAAGACAGAGAAGGAGCTATGGTACATGACTGAAAGATTAGCTAATCAGACGCAAATTGAATACACTTGGAAAAGAGTCTGGTGCCCAAAGTTCACATTCCAGCTGGGCTGAGTCCCAGCCCTCTTCCACCCCAGACCTTGGCAGTGCTGCCCACACAACAGCGAACTCGGAGTAAAAGGGCATTTAGGAAGCACTGAGCCAATTCAGGCTCCAGGAGGGCACGACCAGTTCCAGGGAGCCTTTAGCACCAGGAAAATCAGCATTTTGTATCCACTGCTGTCAGGTTTATAAATCTTCTGAATGTGGTTAATCACAAAAGACCGTGTAAATAAGACGTCCTGCCTTGGACAGGTCTCTAACAGAGAACAGGGGGCACACTGGTGTCAAATTAAGCCATCAAGCCCAGGACCCTAAAGGACAAGTCAACAACTGCTTTGTAAGATTAGGGCACAAAAAGCTACCCTTTTGCCTCATGCATCTCAATGAATCCCAACACTTTGCTAAACTATCTTCACCTCTCCAGAAATAAACAGAACCAGCACACTCTGCCTTTTCAAGAATGTCATAAAAATGCCTAGAAGAACAAGTCTTTTGTTATGCACCTCAGTCATCCCCATTAGGTTTCGTCTTCAATTCACCAAGATCCAAACCAGCTATAAGACTGTGATTACCACCACGAGGCTGAGAGAAATTAGTTAAATGGGTCAGTTTATCGAGACAATTAAGAATCCAGAGACATGGAACAATTCGACACACAGCACCCTAACACTGTCACACTAACAGCTTTTGATACCGGTGAACATTACAGTGAAATATTAAACTAATTCATGGTGGGGGGAAAGATGATAAAGCAAGGGGGGACATTAGGAGGCGGCAGGATCATAGGGTAATTTAGGAGATAAGAAAAACAGATATGCCTTTGTAAACCCCAAGCAACACATGCATTCCCCAGAGATACAGATAATATTCCTACAAAGGACTAATTGATACGCAATACCTCGGGGATTTATTTAATTACCTCTGATACAGAATTACACTAGGGAGGCAACTATGAGTGCAACAGTTACCGAATATTTGAGGTTGCCATTTTTTCCCTGAACAAAAGACCACAAATCAATTTTCACTAACTTCGGTCCAACTGCTGCTAAGGCAGATTCTTCAATAGTGAACAGTGCTGGAACACTTCCTATTGCATGAGAGCCCTACTGATATCAATGTCCTGCTCTGCATAAAGTGCTGTTTGAGGCACATGGTACCTGGCCTCATGTGGCCAAGCACCTTAAAAATCATGTCCTAAATAAACATTACTCAAATTTATTTTCCAGGTGGAAAAAAGTAAAACAGGCAGCACGCAACCATAGAAAAACCGACACACAGATTATCTGCATTTCAGGTAGTTCATCTCTCTTCCTTGATAAATAAAGTCTGCTTGAAGACAATGAAAGCACAATACAGTGACTTGATTTACACACTTCTGAGAATCTGTCTTCTTGAAATCAGTCATCACCTACATATCTTAAGCATGCTGAGGCTGAAGTGGAACATACAGTACCATTTCTCCTACTATGTGACTAACTTCTTGTTGAATGCCATTCAAACTGCATCTAAAAAGCATCTTTACAAGATGCTAGAAGACATCCACAAGACTCAAGATGACACCCTGTTACAGTAAGAAGTTGTTTTTAGCCCTGCTGAAGTGACAGTTTATATAGAAAAAAGAAAAAGAGAGATTGCATATGTTTTCATAGCAACATCTTCCTAGAAATGGTTAAACTGAAATGCTGCACTTTCAAGAGAGCCACCATGCAGCTGCAGATCAATCATGTACCATTAACACGGACTGACAGAATGAAAAGCCAACATATACACAGTTCTCAGAAGTGAAGGATGAGGAGTACTAATGTAATGTTGTTATGATGGAGACATACAGAAAAGGGTCAAAAAAGAAGGAGATCAACATCAAGAGCCTTAAGTCAGAGAGCCATAAAAAAAAGCCATGTGCTGAGGCAGCTGTTCAGGACTTTGCTATCAGAGATCCTTTGCAGAAGGTTTGCAGAAGTATTTGGGGAGGAAAGAGACCAGTACATTTCAGTTTCTCTTTCAGTGAGGTTACCGACACAAGCCACAAAAAAAAAAAAAAAAAAAGTATTTATTTTTCGTGGTACCTTAACACTCACTCACTTGCACTGAGTTAATAAACTACAAAGGCTTAAATGTATTCTTGAACAAGGAACCTCAGAAAGTTACAATAAAAGAGGTTTGGATGGGAAAATAGGAGTAAATCTAACCTCAGTCCACAGGTTTGTTTGATGTTTGTATATATGGCATTCTTATCCCTTACTCCTGGTCCCCCACCCACTCCCACACACAATCCCCATCCTTTTTTAAGTCTGATTCAGAGCCCAATAAACTCTCTTGTGAAATTCCCTGTCCCTTAGCCCCTAGCCTTACAAAAATGCCAGTGCTTACTCAAGGCTATCTGCAGTGAGGGCAGCTGGTCTCACATGATTTCAGTTAAGCATCAGCAGCCCGTACACTGCGAGCGCTTCCCATGTGCCTGTACAAGTCCATGGGTCAGCCAGGCAGCTTGTTCCGATCGGAACAGACAATAAATCTGTGTTATCTTTGCTGTGAATGCAAGGCAGTTTTTACTGGGAAACAGGGTATTTCTTTCTCAGTTAAGTATTAGAAAGCCTCACTCATGCAAAGTAATTCTTATGTGAATCCAGGAGTTGAGTGTGTTTTCAGAGCCTGAAAGTGTACGGAAACCAACACATGGAAAAGGCTGGCCTGAAAAAGATACATTTATTTACAAAGAGAAGCGGACAGACTTCTATACAATGAAAAACATTTGTAATCCAAACTGTCCCAGGATAACACAAGGACATAAACCTAAAGGCAAATGCAGTCATTACCTCCCCAAAAAAATCCAAAAGCAGTCCCTCTAGAATTAATGGAACACAGAAACACACAAAACCCCCCACCTTTAAGCAATCAAGATTTGTAGTTGGTGGAGCATCATCTATTCACTATGCTCGGTAAAGCAAATTCCCCTCCCTCAGCATTGGGTAACTTTTTAATATAATGAAATAATTTGTATTAATTAGCAATTTTTTTTCAATCAAACATCAATTCAAGAAGCCAAGATCATTGCCCCTATCCAATCAGACACAGAGGTACCACATATACCCACTGCTCCTGATAGGGGTGCTCAGGGCACTCTTTTTAAAGACAAACCCCAGACTCCGCCAGGTAGCAAACAGAAGTCAGAGCCTACTTTCCAAATCCAGTAACCCCAGAAGAATTATTTTACAAAGCAGCTCAGTTAAGACTGAATAATCACAACTACCTTTAGTCCTGTCACTTTACTGCTTCAGAAACAGCCAACTGCATTAAACCTTCCATGAAGTCTGACTATCGCAGCCTTTGACCGGAGAGTTTGGTGACAGAAAGTTCAGTAATGGTAAGAAAAGATAATTCAGACAATAAAACCATGCATCCTCGGTAACGGAATCCAACAAGCTGCCTTTCTCCCAGAAGGGACTTAAAACCCAAGAATTTCACTCTCTTGAGAAAGAGGAGTTTTTAACAGGCTCCTGAGCCTCATAAAAGTGCTCGGGAGTCTACACAAGAGTCACCCAGCTTTGAATGTCAGTGGATAATAACAGGAGCGTATGATTTCTTGTGGCTCGGAAACAACTGGGAGAGGATTAAAAGCAAAAAGCCCCATGAAGAAGAACTTGCTCAAGTATTATAGTTAAAAATGTCATGGAAAAGAGAGGAAAGAGGATATACATCCTAACTAGCCTTTCTTCTGTGACTGCCGGGTATAAAGTACCATCTGGTCACATAGTCACGAATGCATTCACATCCACTCCTGCTCCACAAAACACAGGCTGATGTGACTGCCAGCGTGAAGTCACTGAAAACAACTTAACTCCCTCTTCTTGATTTATATGGTTCTTCATCTGCCTTTGCCCCTGGTAGTTTGGAGGAGGAAAATAGGGCTTGCGTGCCATTAGGGGCACAGAGCTGAACACGACCGATTTCCACGGCAACAAGATACAGCCCCGGTGAGGAAGGCCTGTTAATAGCTGTGAGGCGATGTGCTCAGCACAACAGATTTTTCTATCAGCCAGTCAGAGATAGCAGCTCATGTTCATACACAAACGTGCAAGGAATCTGATTCTTGGCCTTGTACAACCCCACTGAATTCAGCCAGAGCTACGCCAATGTAGACCACAGCAAGACAGAGACGGTGTTAGCAGGAAAAATAAGTAGGCAATGTGGAGAGACGCTCCGCCTTTGAAAACAAAGTATGAGTACTCCTAGGACATTCCTCATTAACTGAATGTTTATTGTCAAACTGCAAGAAAAAACCCAGTTTCAGTGTGAAAGGGAAAGCAACTGTGCAATGCACAGATTTGTGCATACTGCACCATTACCTATAGCCCATGCTTTTACCTTTGACAAGTGCATACTTATACACAAGCCCAACCTCTTCCAAATAACCCTGCAGTTCAGAAAGGGAGGGAGCTGTAATCATCCCAAATTCTCCACTGAGAGAATCAATCATTTGTCCTTTGTAATTTAGGCTCCTTCCTATTAAAATACAGTTACCAACACTTTATAACATGATAATATCTTATGCACTCATTAGGATCCTACAAATTCAACTCTGCTCATAACAGACTGCTAGGTCTTCTGGCCACAATCATGATGGGCTTTGCCTTCATATGTAAGGATACAGTCTCCAAATACACTGAATTCAATAGGACAAGTCTCAGTTTTCAAAGCCAAGAGCACTCACAAGGCTTTGCAGGACCAGAGCCCCAGTGGGGAAGAGTTCATGCCATTAGCAAACTTTTTCAAGTCAAGCAGAAAAACAGCAACTGTCCCACTCACAGTGTATTCTCTGCTGGAAATGCACAAAAAGACATTTATAGCAAACAAAAAAATATGCCATGTACAGTTTATAAAAATATCTGTAACAAACTAAGAACAAAGCCAGAAACTGTCCAAGCAAGCTTAACTGGGCAGGAGGGAGAAGAGCAATTTCTTAGGCAATTTTGTACAGCAGAGCAGCGACAACCTCATCCTAATGAGGTTTTATTTAAGCCCTACAACTTCTCTTGCCACTGCCATAGGTAGAACTCAAAACAATTCAGAACTGAGACTCAAGGGAGGCACTGCACGCAAAGCTTTATTTTGTATTATGTGATAGGGCTGAAAAGCTACCAAACACCTGATTTGAATAAACAATCCCTGGGTTCACCCAAGCATCAGGGCTGACTCTGTGACAGGCTCATCCTTGTGCAGAGTCCTGCACATCAAAAGGATGACAACTGCCTCACAGCTTCAGCATTTTAAGTCGATGGTTTCCTGATTGCCTCGGTGTGTGGAAAGCTTAAAGCACATGAGTCCCGAGGCCACTTGCTTTGCTTGAAAAGAAGAGTGGTGCCTTGTATTGCTGTTGTTTATACAGATATGGTAATTAAAAACTGCACTGTAATACATTCGATAATAGTCTTATTGTTCCCATGAACTGATCTGCTTCAGTTAAACATGATATCACAGCTAAATAATAACCTGCATTTGCACTTTTGCCATACTTTTTTTCTGGCTGTATATGGACTCTGGGCTTCTTCACTGTAGATATTTCCAGCACATCTTAGAGCAAAACACCTTCCTGCTAAACCAGAAGCCTATCCCACATTCGCGAGGAGTATGCTTTCCGACGCCCAAGCTCTGCGCTGACACGGAACCCGGACTCGAACTCAGAGTGACACACAAGGATAACCTCTAGCTCATAAAAACAGCCAGACTCTCCACACATTTCTCAGTAACATGGCAGCACGCACAGATACCGTTCCACAGGTGTGCTTAGCACAAGGCTGTTTACATTAAATACAGCTGAAGGGCATTAGCAGGGCTGGCTGACAGTGCTGGAGCAGCTGTCATGGGAACCCAGTAAGGCACATTTCTTATATGTTTAGAGCCTTAACTTAGCAGAAATGAAAAAACAGCAAAGCTATGGAAAAAGGCAAGATAACAGGGGCTAGCTACCACATTGGACAACATCCCACCTGGCAGTAGTAACCAAGGGGTTCAACAGAAAGCCCTGTCAGCCTTCCAGCATCAGGCAGGCCTGTGGAAGTCGGACAACACTGCTTCCCTCGCCCTTCAATGCTGAGCGCACACCCAAACCACTCAGGGCTTGCCTACCTGTTTCAGGAGGAACTTATCCTCTGCGTTGATCTTGAGGGAGACGGCCAAGTGGATGGCAGAGAGCACCACCCCGCTGATGACCGCGGCCCTCATCCGCACGGGCAGCAGTGTGTAGATGCTGTAGATAAAGAAGACGGTCCACCAGATGCCCTCCGAGGCGCTCCTGGGCCACACCAGCAGAACTCCTACAACTTGCACGGCCAGGATCACCAGGATGACAGAGTAGCATGCCAACCACATGTGGTCCTGGTGGAAGTCGTTGCGGTTGCACACCATGCACAGCACCACCATCAGCAGGATAGCCAGGGAGAGCACCACGACGTAGGATACCTCATAGTGGCCGTGCGCCGCATGGAAGATCAGCATGACCACACAGACCAGCACCAGCACGGCCATGAGCATGGTGAGGCTGCTCTGGTTAAGCCGAAAGAAGTAGCGCTGGTAGAGGCGTTCCAGTTTCTCAGACTGGAACTTCTTGGACCTGAAGATTTGCAGCAGGCTACTGCAACAACTGCCCATGGAGAAGGCCGCCTCGGAGTCCCCCTCGTCCCCGTCCTCTTCCTCCAGCTCATCAATCTTGGCCTTAATGCGTTTCTCCTCCAGCCCCAGCTCCACCGAGCGGGGCCGCACCTCCCCTTGCTCCCCCAGCTGTCGAGGGCTGGCATTGTTGGGGGCAGCGGGGGAATCACTGCCGGGCGGGTGGCGGGACCGGTGACGTCGGCTGTCGTCACCGTGCTCCTGCCAGGCGGATTTGGACCTAAAGCTCATCATCCTGCAGCCGCTCTCCCCGCGGCTACGGGGCTCGTAGTCTTCCTCGCTCCTCCACCTGCTCGACATGCGGGAGGCCTTCTTGCCCGAGGACCTGTTGGGAGGCGGCGGGTAGGAGTAGCCATTGGCCCGGGCCTCCGCCTCGCCCCAGGCCGAGCGGTGCTGCTCGGTGCCTGCCCAGGGCGCGGGACCGCCGAAGCCCGGGGGGCTCACGCTGTTGGACCGGGACATGCCCTAAGGGACGGGGCCGCGGGCGAAGGGACAACCGCCGGGCAGGCGCGGGGGACGAGAAAAAAAAAACAAACACGAAAGGCAGCGAGCAGGGAAAAAAAGTTTAGGGGAAAAAAAGAAAAAAAAAAAAAGAGACAAAACCCGCAAACGCCCCCAAAGTCTCCGGAGCAGCCGGGCGTCCCCGGAGCCGGGGTGTCCCCGGCGGGACGCTCAGAGCAGCGCCATCGCCGGCCCCGGCGCTTCGACACCGCCGAGCGCGCTTGGCACCGCGGGGCCCGGGGCGCCCCCGGCTCACGGCTGCTCGCCCTCAGCCGCGCGGCGGCGGCCGCAGGGGCTCGGGGCGCCGCGGGGGACCCGC